>NC_081553.1:174423078-174615578 GCF_963082655.1 Stomoxys calcitrans
TCTTATCTATAAAAACTTTTAGAAACTCAATGTGATTCTGCTTAAAAATGATTTTTTGCGTTGACGATAATTTTAGCTCAGTTAACGGGAACAAGTAAAAAGGCATTATGATCGGCCGGGCCGAACTTTCGATACCCACCACCTCGGGTATATATGCAAATCCCATTTCGTCACAATCCGGTGAAAATTGGATAACTTAAGTACCCAAATTCGGCATGGATATTGAGTGGTCTAATATATATGTCACTATTCAATTTTGTACAACAAACTTTTGGTCTCTTTGGCAGATATATCCAATTATAAACCGACCTGAACCATATTAAGGTCGGATATCGTTTCAAATTCCAGCTAAATCTGATAATAAATAAAGCTTTTATGGGCTTCTGTTCCCTTATCGGCAGACCAGTCTATATGACAGTTATATCTAAATATAGTCCGATCTGAACCATATTTAGGTCGGGTATCAGGAGGCTAAAAATAACCCATTGTTTCACATTTTAGCGAAATCGGTTAAAAAGCAAGTAAAAAGGCATTAAGTTCAGCCGGGACGAACTTTGGATACCCACCACCTCGGGTATATATGTATGTAAACCACCTTTCATCAAAATACGGTGAAAATGCATACCTTATGTCCTATAGCAGCTATATCGAAATATGTTCCTATTTGGGCCAAATAGGTACAAGTCATTGTTCAATTGTGCATAACAAAATATTGGTCTTTTTAGTTGTTATATCTAAAAATAAAAATGTCGAAGAGCCTAACACAACTCACTGTCCCAAATTTCGGCGACGTCGGACAATGAATGCGCCTTTTATGGGCCCAAAACCTTAAATCGAGAGATCGGTCTATATCGCATCTATATTCAAATCAGGACGGATCTGGGGGAAATTAAAGAAGTATGTCGAAGGCTCTAACACAATTCACTGTCCCAAATTTCGGCTACATCGGACAATAGATGCGCATTTCATGGGCCCCAAAATCTTAAATCGAGAGATCGGTCTATATGGCAGCTATATTCAAATCTGAACCGATCTGGGCCAAATTGAAGGAAAAAGTCGATGGGCCTACGACAATTCACTGTCCCAAATTTCAGCAAAATCGGATAAAAAATGTGGCTTTTATGGGCCTAAGAACCTAAATAGGAGGACCGGTCTATATGGCAGATATATCTAAATATGGACTGATCTGGGCAAAATTGATGTAGGACGTTCGGTGGCCTAACACAACTCTCTGTCCTAAATTGCAGCAAAATCGGAAAATAAATGTGGCTTTTATGGGCCTAAAACCTTAAATCGAGAGATCGGTCTATATGGCAGCTATATCCAAATCTGAACCGATCTGGGCTAAATTGAAGTAAGATGTCGATGGGCCTAACACAACTCACTGTCCCAAATTTCAGCAAAATCGGATAATAAATGTGGCTTTCATGGGCCTGAGAACCTAAATAGGAGGATCGGTCTATATGACAGCTATATCCAAATCTGAACAGATCTAAGCCAAATTGACAAAAAATGTCGAAGGGCATAACGCAGCTCACTGTCCAAATTTCAGCAAAATCGGATAATAAATGTGGCTTTTATGGGCCTAGGACCCAAAATCGGAGGATCGGTCTATATGGCAGCTATATTCAAATCTAGACTGATCTGGGCAAAATTGACGAAGGACGTTCAGGGGCCTAACACAACTCTCTGTCCTAAATTTCAGCAAAATCGAAAAATAAATGTGGCTTTTATGAGCCAAAGACCCTAAATTGGCCGATCGGTCTATATGGCAGCTATATCCAAATCAGGACCGATCTGGGCCAAATTGACGAAAATGTCGAAGAGCTTATCACAACTCACTGTCCTAAATTTCAGCAAAATCGGAAAATAAATGTGGCTTTTATGAGCCAAAGACCCTAAATTGGCCGATCGGTCTATATCAAGATATAATCCGATATAGCCCATCTTCGAACTTAGGGTCGGAAATGGATATTTCCATGTGTTGCAAACGGAATGACAAAATGAATATATCCCCATCCTTCGGTGGTGGGTATAAAAAAGGTTTTATATACAAAACAAATTTGAACCCGTAATCAACATTGCATGATTGGGCCATTGTGGCGTATAATTAACTTACGCTTGCATTTAATGTTAATTATATGCAACATGGTTCTTTGAATGGGCCTGACCATTGCGAGCAAAGTTACTGCTATAAAGTTAAGACTCAATTAAGCTAACAGATCTATTCAATTCATTCAAAACTAGGGACAGGGCAACAAACAAGCAATTGTATTTACAAAATCCAGTAAAACGAGTTATTTGCCAGTTGAAGCCACCATATGAGAATTAAGTTGCTGGCCTAAACCATTGGATAATGGTTTACAAACTTTGTCATATAATTTATCTCCAATATAGATTAAAGACAGTATAAACGAGTTAAGGTTTCCCCTTCAAATTTTGCTTAAATACATCGTATTGATATAGATAGAAAGGAGTCTAAACCAAGTTGGCTTAAATTTTGCAAGAGTTGTACTATTAAGACTACCAGCATCAAAAGAAAAACTATG
This sequence comes from Stomoxys calcitrans, assembly GCF_963082655.1. Taxonomy (NCBI): domain Eukaryota; kingdom Metazoa; phylum Arthropoda; class Insecta; order Diptera; family Muscidae; genus Stomoxys; species Stomoxys calcitrans. The sequence goes on from NC_081553.1 coordinate 174,425,628, forward strand.
GAGTGATAGGCTATACAATCAACTGGTCGTTAGATTTGTTAATTGACTAACAATTAATGCTATTCCACATAACAAAACAGCAATCAAAATGTATTTATTGAAATGGTTTTGGACTTTATTATTCATCAATTCCTCCACACAGGATTCATGAGAACAAAGGCAATTCTATCTTAGTTAAGACTTTGAAAAAAATCTCTTAACTTTTTTGTTTCTTTCAGGTTATAAGACACAATTCGCACTCTCCAAGTCCCATAACTCTTGCTCCTGGTTTTACCAATAAAAACCCACAACAATGGCATAAGAATAACCACTTGAAAAACTTGAGCAATTTTCATCAGAAGAAGGAAAAAAAACTTCAATTAAAAGAAGGAAACCTGACATGTTTATAAAACCGTATGCAGCAAGGATAAAATGAAACTTCATATGAATCACCTTGGATAACATCGTATATGTAGAGGCAATCGCTGTTGCATGCAACAGCAATCTAAAATACTCAAATTTCTCTACCAAACACTCCTACCACAGCTCAGCAACAACAACAACAGCAGCAAGAGAAAAACACCACAAAACTTTTTATTATTCAACAAGAATGCCAAACTCAGGTGAAACTATACTAAACCCAAAATGAAGCCAAATCCAACACTACAATGAAAATGCATGGGTGATATCAAATGCCAAACATTGCATGGGTCATCGACAAAATTGTGGACTTTAGGCGGACTGTTAATACCCTACACATTGTTCATCTAGAAAACATTACCATTGTAATATGTAGGTTAGGTTAGGTTGAAAGAGAGTGCAGATATTAATCCACCCCATGCCACTATGGACATACACCTAAGCAAGTAATCGACTTGTTATGCGCTCTAAAAACTATAAAATAAACTCTAAAAAGAAAATTTGAAGTTAGGAATTCCATTCTACTTACAAAATCCTTAATTGTTTTCAATACCACTCCCTAAAATGGTTCATGTCTGGTATTGTGTCTCCACCTAAGTGACGGTGTCTGTTAGACGCGAAAGCTCCAACGTCTCATCATCTTCCCCACATGCTCTACACATGCTATCACTTGCCGCACCGATTTTACATAAGTGAGCTCGTAGTCCTATGTGTCCCGTTATGACACCAAAAGCTATACTGACCTCCTTCTTACTTTCTATCAGTAATAGCCTCGTCCTCTCACGATCCGGATCACCCCATAGGAGTTTCGCCGTCCTACCGACCGTTTCGCTGTTTCACAGAGTTACATGCGCATTTATCGCCCACGGCCTTAAATTAGCCTGCGTCGACCCGAAAGGCTACACCAAGTTTATCGACGGCTGTTCTCTGGCCTTCACTGCCAAATCGTCTGCCTTTTCATTCCCACTCTACATGCTAACCCAGAGAAGACTAAAATGCGCATTCATCGCCCACGGCCTTAAATCAGCCTGCGTCGACCCGAAAGGCTACACCAAGTTTATCGACAGCTGTTCTCTGGCCTTCACTGCCAAATCGTCTGCTTTTTCATTCCCACTCTCAATGTTAACCCAGAGAAGACTGATATATGCCTGTTCACAAGAATGACGAAGGTGGGCCAATTCGACGCACCACGTTTCCTCAATGGAACGATTTCGATATCTGACAAGGTCAAATACTAAGGTGTGATCTTGGACAGGAAACATAATTGGAAATGTCGCCTTCAGGAGCGTACTGAGAAGACTCACAGATGTTGGACACTATATAAACTTGAATCCGCGGTTGCCTCTACAGGAGCGCGATTTGGTAGACTGCTTTGGAGAAAAAGTGCAACGTCAGGATAATACAACAAGTTCAAGGAACATGTTCTCTTGACATAGTCGGAGCGATGAAGACCACGAACATTTAGGCACTAGAGACTATTCTAGATATCCAACCCATTGACATGTAGGTTAAGTGTGAGGCAGCCACCGCGGCTATGAGACTTAAGACGATGGGGGAATGGATAGAAGATAGAAGTAGCTCATACCATTGTGGTATAATCGAGACGAGGTTTCCTATACCCGAATGGATTAGAAGAGATTTCCAATCGAATACCTCAGATAACACTTGAGGTCGAGGGCGGGATACTGCTTGGATTCAACGAACTCTTATTGCCATCTGGGAGATCATGCTATACAGATGGATCAAAGCTAGAGGACAGAGTGGGCCTGGGGGTCTACATTGAGAACCCAGCGAATCAGATCTGGTTTAGACTGATTGACCATAATACTGTTCTGCCTGCGAAGATCCGGGCGATCACGGAATGCGTGAAGTGGTGTGGTTCTAACGCGAGGACGTCGAGTGTGAACATCTTTACGGACAGTTAAATTGTCATAAGGACAATAACAACCAGGAAGGTAAGGTCACGAACAATCTTGGAGTATAAGAAGGAGATTAACGCCTTCTCTGAGGATGGCACAATCCGTATTGTTTGTGTGTCGGGCCATAGCGGATTAGGGGGAATGAAAGAGCAAAAGATTTGGCAGTAAAGGCCTGACAACTGTCGCCAGTAAATTTAGTTAACGCGAAACTTTGAGAGTCGACGCAGTCTGAGTAAAGGGCGTGGATGACGAACGCTGTGGAACAGCGAAATGTCGGTCGGTCGACGAAAATCCTTTGAGAAAATTCAGATTGTGAGAAGACGAGGCCATTGCTGAAATTAACTAAGAAGGAGTTCAGTATGGCCTTCTGTATCATAACAGGACACTTAGGACTACGAGCTCACTTACGCAAAATCGGTGCTGCAAGTGAAAGCATGTGTATGGCATGTGAGGAAGATGATGAGAAGTTGGATCATTTCCTATGTCATGGGCCGGGTTTGGGGCTAACAGACACCAGTGCTAAGGTGGGGATACAATACCAGACAAGAACCAACTTAGGGGCATGGTGTTGGAACAAATAGGGATTTTGTAAGTAACACGGGATTCTTGACTAAGATTTTCTTTTACGAGTTTACTGTTTAGTATTTTGAGGGGCATAACAAGCCGATTACTGGCTTAGGTGTATGTCCATAGTGGCACAGTGCGAATAAATATTCGCACCCTCATTTCAGCCTAACCTAGTTCTACTTTCCTAGAGTCTTCAGCATAAACGATAACGAATAAATAGGACCAAACTCGTTCGCTTTCGTGTGGAATAGTTTTCCTGCATTCGGAATGAAAATGGCCTTTATGTGTCTCCATCCCACAGTTATGTGTGGCATACTGCTAAAAACAGAGTATATCTCTCAAAGTCAATTCAACCGGTGATAAACCTGGCGACTTTAAGGAGTCGAAACTTTTTATTTCCCATAGGATTTTCGACTCAGATAAAATTTCCCCAACAACCTCCGAAGAATGCATATCAGTGAAAATTTCTTCTGGAGCCACGTTGTCCATTGGAGTAACAACGAGCAAGTCTAGTGTTTCCTCACAAGGCACTGCCACCTATTATCTGACTTCTGCAAATATCACACCTAGAGGCCTCAAATATATCATCCACATCAGCGGCAAAGGCGCTGATTCGAGGCCTGATATCATTCTTTGGTTTGTGTCTCAATTTTCGATTTTGGAGTGAAAATCAGTCAGAAGCATTGGAAGAGCTACCAATGCATACAGAAAAAGTCACAGTGTGGTGCGGTTTATGGGCTGAAAGCATCATTTGACCGTACTTCTTCAAAGGTGATGCGAATCGTAACGTATCTGTGAATAGTGAGCGCTATCGTGAGATAGTATCCATATCCGATTTTGCATGTTGTGTTCTGTGATGATTTCCAACAACTGGTCCAAATCGGTCTATAACCTGATATGGCTCCCATATAAGCCGATCTCTCATTTGGCTTCTTGAGCGCTTACAAGGCCAATTTTTGTCCGATTTGGCTGATTTTGCATGTGGTACTCCGCTATGACTTCCAACAACTGTGCTTAGTACGGTCCAAATGGGTTTATAACCTGATATAGCTACCATATGAACCGATCTCCCGATTTGACTTCTTGAGGCCGTACAAGCCGCAAATTTTGTAAGATTTGGAAAAGGCGCTGAATCGAGGCCTGATATCATACCATGGTTTGAATCCGTGAGGAATTGCCTGAATTGCCGATTTTGGAGTGAAGATCACCCATAAGCATTGCAAGTACTACCAATGCATCCAAAAAATGTCACAGTTTGGTGCGGTTTATGGGCTGGTGGCATCATTTGACCGTACTTCTTCAAAGATGATGCGATTCGTAACGTAACTGTGAATGGTGAGCGCTACAGTGAGATGATATCCTACCTTTTTTGCCCAAAATGCAAGAGCTTGACATGCATTACAAGTGGTTTCAACAAGACGGTGCCACATGCCACACAGCACGCGTTACAATGGACTTTTTGAAGGGCGAGTTCGGTGAACATTTGACCGGTCCGCCTTGGCCGCCTATATCGTGCGATTTAACGCCTTTAGACTTTTCTTTTTGTGGGGCTATGTTAAAGCTCATGTCTATACAGACAAGCCCGCTTCAATTGACGCATTGGAAGATAACATTGTAGCATTTATTTGTCAGATACCAACCGAAATATTGGAAAGAGTATGCTAAAATTGGACCAAAACGATAGCTAGACCATTTAAGGAGCAGTCACCGTCAACATTTGCATGAAATAATCTTCAAACATTGAATTATATAAATCGTACTATCGATTCTGAAAAAGATTTCATGAATTTTTCTGAATTTTATGTGTTTTTATACCCTCCTCCATAGGATGAGGGCATACTAATTTCGTCATTCTGTTTGTAACTCCTCGAAATATTCATCAGAAACCCCATAAGTATATATATTCTTGATCGTCATGACATTTTAAGTCGAACTAGCCATATCCGTTTGTCTGTCCGTCCGTCTGTCGAAAGTATGCTAACTTTCGAAGGAGTAAAGCTAGCTGCTTGAAATTTTGCACGAATACTTCTTATTAGTGTACGTCGGTTGGGATTGCAAATAGGCATTATCGGTCCACGTGTTGATATAGCTGCCATATAAACCGATCTGGGATCTTGACTTCTTGACCCACTAGAGGGCACGATTCTTATCCGATTTGGCTAAAATTTTGCATAAGGTGTTTTACAATGACTTCCATCAACTGTGCTGATTATGGTTGAAATCGGTCCATAACCTGGTATAGCTGTCATATAAACCTATCTGGGATATTAACTTCCTGAGCGTCTAGAGGACGCAATTATTATACGATTTGGCTGAAACTTCCAACAACTGTTTTCAGAATAGTTCAAATCGGTCCATAACCTGATATAACTGCCATATCAAGCGATCTGGGGTCTTGATTTCTGGAGCCACTAGAGGACGCAATTATTATCCGATCTGCTGAAATATTGCATGAGGTGTTTTATTATGATTTACAACAACTGTGCTGAGTATGGTTGAAATCGGTCCATAACCTGATAAAGCAGTCATATAAAACTATCTGGGGTCTTGACTTCCTGAGCAACTAGAGTGCGCAATTCCTATCCGATTTGGCTGAAATTTTGCACGACGTGTTTTGTTATGACTTCCAACAACTATGTTAAGAATAGTTCAAATCGGTCCATAACCTGATATAGCTGCTATATCAAGTGATCTGGGGTCTTGATTTCTTGAGCCACTACAGGGAGCAATTATTATCCGATTTAGCTGAAATTTTGTATGGGGTGTTTCGTTATGACATTCAACAACTGTGCTAAGAATAATTCAAATCGGTCCATTACCTGATGATGCTGTCTGATATAGCTGCAGCATTCTCCAAATCTGGACCGATCTGAGTGAAATTGAAGAAGAATGTCGAAGGGCCAAATACAACTCACTATCCCAAATTTCAGCAAAATCGGATAATAAATGTGGCTTTTATAGGCCTTAGACCCTAAATCGGAGAATCGGTCTATATGGGGGCTATATCACGATATATTCCGACAAAGCCCATCTTCGAACTTAAATTGCTTGTGAATGAAAAAAGAATCTGTGCAAAGTTTCAGCTCAATATCTCTATTCTTGAAGACTGTAGCGTGATTTCAACAGACAGACGGGCAGACGGACGAACATGTCTAGATCGTCTTAGATTTTTACGCTGATCAAGAATATATATACTTTATAGGATCGGAAATGGATATTTCGATGTGTTGCAAACGGAATGACAAAATGTATATACCCCCATCCTTCGGTGGTGGGTATAAAAAGAGCATGAACATGTAAAAGCGTGCTAAGTTCGGCCTGGCGGAATCTTACATACCCTCCACCATCGCATTTGCCGAGTTCTTCTCCCAGCATCTCTTCTTAGGCAAAAAAGGATACAAGAAAAGATTTGCTCTGCTATTATTATATTATTTCATGTTGGAGACCTGTGTCCAATGTCAGCCAATTCGAATAAAAATTGCGCCCTTTGAGGGCTCAAGAAGTAAAATAGAGAGACCGATTTATATGGGAGCTGTATCGGGCTATAGACCGATTCAGATCATAATAAACACGAATGTTGATGGTCATGAGAGGATCCGTAGTACATAATTTCAGGCAAATCGGATAATAATAGAGGGTCAAGAAGTCCAGTCCCCAGATCGGTTTATATGGCAGCTATATCAGGTTATGGACCGATTTGAACCATACTTGACACAGTTGTTGGATATAATAACAAAACACGTCGTTCAAAATTTCATTCCAATCGGATAAGAATTGCGCACTCTAGAGGCTCAAGAAGTCAAGACCCAAGATCGGTTTATATGGCAGCTATATCAAAACATGGACCGATTTGAACCATGCTTGGCACAGTTGTTGGATATCATAACAAAATACGTCGTGCAAAATTTCATTCCAATCGGATAAGAATTGCGCACTGTAGAGGCTCAAGAAGTCAAGACCCAAAATCGGTTTATATGGCAGCTATATCAAAACATGGACCGATATGGCCCATTTACAATACCAACCGACCTACACTAATAACAAGTATTTGTGCAAAATTTCAAGCTTTACTCCTTCGGAAGTTAGCGTGCTTTCGACAGACAGACGGACGGAAGGACGGACAGACGGACGGACATGACTAGATCGACATAAAATGTCGCGACGATCAAGAATATATATACTTTATGGGGTCTCAGACGAATATTTCGAGTGGAGGGTATAATTATCCGATTTGGCTGAAATTTTGTACAACGGCTTCTTCCATAACCTTTAACATATGTGTCGAATATAGCATGAATCGTTCTCAGATCCCTATTTTACTTCTTCAACCCCTTAAGTGCGCAATTCTTACTAGATTTGGCTGAAATTTTACACAATGACTTCGACTATGGTCTCGAATGTTCAATATTCTTGTATCCTTTGTTTGCCTAAAAAGAGATACCGTGGAAAGAGCTCGACAAATGCGATCCATGGTGGAGGGTATATAAGATTCGTCCGTGCCGAACTTAGCACGCTTTTACTTGTTATCATTTGAAAACCACAAGAAAGGTTTGCTCTTTTAGAAAAATGTTACTAGTGTCCCATTTCTAGCAGACTTTCTGCAGTTACAACCAATATTTTTGCTGTTTTTACTAATAAACTTTTCTGAGTGTATTACAAGAGACTTAAAATTGTTTAAGCGAGACCAATTACCGACTGTCACTTTTGGTGTTCCAAACCAAATAACTAATTGGGTATACTAACTTTGTCCTCAATTCCATTGTGTGGGGTATAACAATTAATTTCTTTATAAGCGTTTTATCGTAAAACGCTTAAACACCAATACAAGGAGTACACTGTCGTGCCAACAACTCAACTCCCACTGCCATTCACCATACATAGCAAATGCAAACTTCACTCACGCAACTACTACTACAACGATTGCCGCAGATTTGGCTTATTTTAAACTCAATTAAGCATCAACTGCCAACAGTTCATGTTCAACTACCACTTCATGTTTGGCAGTTGCCCATTTCCCTTACTGCACCTGACCACAAACGTTGAAATTCTATTAAAATGATGCTGGTTGCCGAAGTAGTTGCGAAAGATTGCCCATGTGGCAGCAACTGCAACGCAACTACTGTACAGCAGCGAGTACTTTGTTAATGAAGTTATTGCCTCTGTTGTAGCTGTAACATGGCAAGATTTTGGAATGGTCTTGGTTTAAGGTGTTAGGGTACCATTTATACCACATTGGATTACGCGTAGTTTCCTGTAGCATTCGACCTGCTATTGTTGGTAGCCATACTCCTTTCTTTGGTCGTTTCACAACTGTGAGGCTTTTATCGCCGCTCGATGGTGCAACATGGAGGGCCTTGTTTAGTTGTTGGCCAACAACTTTGTTTGCCTTATAGTCCATGGTGCTAGTGTTTGTTGCACCTAAAACTATTGAAAGTGAACCGTGGAACACTGTAACTTTGTAAGTGGTTAAAGTGTAATACAAATATTTGACAAAAGCATATGCCATAATAGAAACCTCAATTACTCAGGAATAATGTTGAAAGTCACGTTAACAATTTTGGACCCTTTGACATTTCGAATTTCATTCTTTATGGGCGACTATTTGTGTACCTCACCTCTAATGAGAGATGATTTTTGGAACATCTTTCAGCTCGAGATCATATTCAACGCTTTCTATTCAAAGAATAGCATAGCAAAGAACTTATAAAAGTTGAGCAAGTGTGTGTTATTATTCAAAACAATTTGACTGGTTAGTGGATCGTGATTTCTGTTATGACATGTAACTTCATCAACACGTTTGTCAAATTGATTAAGATGCCCTACATACCCAAAGACTATTGAGTACGGTGTAGATCCTGCTTTTGTTTGAAACAGGGCTCAGTGCCACAGTGTTAAATGCGCGTTCGTTGCCCACGCCCTTTTCTTGGACTGCGTCGACCCGAAAGGCTCCGGGTTAACCAAGTTTATTGACGGCAAACGATGCAGATTGTGCCATCCTCAGAGAAGCCGTTTATCTCATTCTTACATTCAAAGATTTTTCTTGATCTTACCGTTCTGGCCCACTATGTCCTCTAGCTTTGATCCATCCATGTAACATGATCTTCCGTCAGTCCAAGACTGTGCCGCTGGCAGCAGTGACTCGCACTCAACCTCAAGTGTTGACTCAGGTATCCGATCGAAAACCTCTTACCTTCCTTCCAGGTTTCCTATCGTCTCCTCGATTATAGCGCGATGGTATGAGCTGCTTCCATCCTCAATCCATGCTCCCATCGCCTTAAGTCTCATGGCCGTAGTGGCTGCCTCACACTTAATCTGTATGTCAATGGGTCGAATATCGGGAAAAGTGTCAATGGGGCCACCCCACCCCCACAACACCACCCAAATAGGAAGTGTTTTCTGACTATTGCAATATGAGGCTCAAATAAGAGGGTTTTTGAAGTGGAACACGAATCCGATATATATTTTCAAGGCCAACTCACTGAGTGGCCGCCCATCCCCCAAAATACCCCCAAGCCGGTCATGTTCGCGTACTATGGAAGTATGGGGCTAAAATTAAAGGTATTTGGGAGTAGACCACGTTTCTGATATTAACATTAGGAACCAACTGTCTAGCGGACGTCCCACCACCATAATAACTCCCAAAAAGGACGTATTTGCTCACCAAAACAATTTGGGTCTTAAAGAGAGTGGAACTAAATATTAATAGTTTTTAGGACCAATACCCCAAACCGGACATATTTGCAGACTTTTGCAATAAGGAGTTTAAATGATATCCAATTTTGAGGCCAATGGCAATACGGGGTTCAAATACATAATATTGGGTTGCCCAAAAAGTAATTGCGGATTTTTTAAAAGAAAATAAATGCATTTGTAATAAAACTTAGAATGAACTTTAATCAAATATACTTTTTTTGCACTTTTTTTCTAAAGCAAGCTAAAAGTAACAGCTGATAACTGACAGAAGAAAGAATGCAATTACAGAGTCACAAGCTGTGAAAAAATTTGTCAACGCCGACTATATGAAAAATCCGCAATTACTTTTTGGGCAACCCAATATATAGATATATGAGTATAGAGCACGTTGCTGATATAGTTTCCTGGCTTATTGTTTGGGGGACCAATCTAAAACACTCCTTAATCGGGCATATTTACCGACCATGTCAATGTGGAGCTCAAATGAAAGGTATTGGAGGGTAGAGCAAGAATTGATACCCATTTTCGGGACCAATTTTCTGGGGTCTACCCCTTTCCCAAAATACCCCACAAACAGCAATTTTTTACCGACCATCGCAATATGGGTATCAAATAAAGGTATTTTGGGAGTAGAATATGAATTTAATATCCAAATGTAGGATCATGTATTTAGGGCATCACCCCTTCCTCAAAACAACCCTCAAAGGGTGAACATTTTTCGACCAAGCCAATATATGGCTCAAATGAAAGGTATTTGAGATTAAAAACGAATTTGATTACCTATTTTAGGCCCATGTGTTTGAGGGACGCCTGATCCTGTAAACTCCTCTTAAGCCAATGGCAATATAGGGTTTGAATAAATGGTATTTGAGAGAAGAGCACGATGCTGATATTTTTTCAGGGCCAAGTATCTAAGGGACCACCTCACCCCCGAAAACACCACTAAATCAAACATCATGAGAATATCGGGCTGAAATAAAGTATTTTAAGAATGGAGTACACCTTACATCCAAACTTAAATTCGTAGACCAGCAAAGAGCATATGGGATTTAGATAAAGGCACTTATAAAGAAGGCGCAGCGGAGCGGGCCCGGGTCAGCTAGTTGTGTTTAACAAAATATTGGTCTTTTAAGTAGCTATATCTAGAAATAAACCAATCTAAACCATATACGAAATGGATGTCGAAAAGCCTTATATAAGCCACTATTTCAAATTTCAGTGAAATCGGATTATAAATGAGTCTTTTATGGGACCAAGACTTTAAATCGAGAAATCGGTCTATATGGCAGATATATCCAAATCTAGACCGATTTGGGCCAAGTTGCAGGAAAATGTCGAAGAGCCTAACACAACGCTCTGTCCCAAATTTCGGCGAAATCGGACAATAAATGGGCCTTTTATGGGCCCAAAACTTTAAATCGAAAGATCAGTCTATATAACAGCAATAAAAAAATCTGAACCGATCAGGGCCAAATTAAAGGAGGATGTCGAAGGGCCTAACACAACTCACTGTCCCAAATTTCAGCAAAATCGGATAATAAATGTGGCTTTTATGAGCCTAAGACCCTAAATCGGCTGATCGGTCTATATGGGGACTATATCAAGATATAGTCCGATATAGCCCATCTGCGAACTTTACCTGCTTATGGACAAAAAAAGAATCTGTGCAAAGTTTCAGCTCAATATCTCTATTTTAAGAGACTGTAGCGTGATTTCAACAGACAGACGGACAGAAGGGCAGACGGACAGAAGGGCAGACGGACAGAAGGGCAGACGGACAGAAGGGCAGACGGACAGAAGGGCAGACGGACAGAAGGGCAGACGGACAGAAGGGCAGACGGACAGAAGGGCAGACGGACAGAAGGGCAGACGGCCGAACATGTCTAGATCGTCTTAGATTTTTACGCTGATCAAGAATATATATACTTTATAGGGTTGGAAATGGATATTTCGATGTGTTGCAAACGGAATGACAATATGAATATACCCCATCCTTCGGTGGTGGGATAAAAATCTTTATATTTATCAGAATATCTTGCGAAAATTAATCACAAGAAACATGTTTGTTCTTCTTAAACGTTTTTCGCCTTTATCTAAAATGGATTTTTTTTTTGTCGCGTGTGCCATCAAATACCTTTATTCGAGATTTAAGAAATCAGTTAATGATTGGCTTGACTACCTTTCCAAGGCACACAGCATTTCTTTGGAGTTCATCCCACTGTACATTCTTATGTGTGTGCACAAATTCCAAGTCATTGCAAGTTTTTTCCTCGAATAAGCTGAGTTATTTATCAAGGAACTTTTTGAGGCATCCACTTGCAATGGCTAACACCTTCATATTGCTTCACGTCCCTCCGAAGACCTCGATGTTTTCGAAACTTTTGCTGTAGTCATTTCGTTGCTAGCATTTATCTTCGAGTTTGAATTTTTTTTTTTATTTTGTGTTAACTGAGTTTCGTGTATGGTTTGGAAACTTAATTTACTGCAGAACACACAAACGGTTTGAAAGGTAAATGAAATCAGCCAAGTAACTTTGATACACTTTCCGCCACATGATCACTCTAAATTGCTTTAGTGGCAAGAAGCATGGTTGCGTTGCAACAATTTTTACAACTTTCTTTCGACTTGTATCTAAAAATGAAAAACACGAAAAATTTCTAAATTAGCAGTATCGCAAACTTTTCATAGCAAACTGCAGATTGTTTTAAACATTTTTATGAGATCGAAGAACAAGGATGATGGTTTTAATTGGACCTGTAATTAAATCAAATAGAGATGATGTTCGCTACGCTTCTGCTTTCAGCTTAAACTTTGAAAAGCAATTTGGAAATCGGCATTGGGTTGTTTAAAGCCATTAAATACTGCAATGTTGAAATATGTGCTACAATTTGTAAAAACTCATTTAAACCTTAATGTATATGTGCTACATAGATATATCCACATACAGATTGCTATTGGAGCTCAAGAAAATCAATCGTGAAAGCAATCGGATTTCAACCGTATTTCACATGGGTGCTAACGAGATTATTACGAATCAAAATATATATGACCCCATTTTGCCGTGACTATCGCTCTGAGTCAATCAAAAACTAGCAACACGAATTTAATCATGGTTTAGGTCTAGGTTGAATGGGTAGCCCATCCCGAAATGTCAGTTCACTCGGGAGCCAGTCCGGCCCATTGAGATAGCCCAAGAAGAACAAGTAAAAGCGTATCAAGTTCGGCCGGGCCGAACTTGGGTTACCCACCACCTCAGGTATATATGTACACCACCTTTCGTAAAAACACCGTAAAAATGCATACCTTATGTCCCATAGCAGCTATATCGAAATATGTTCCGATTTTGACCAAATACTAATTCATTGTTCAATTGTGTATAACAAAATATTGGTCTTTTTAGTAGCTATATCTAAAAATATACCGATCTGAACCATATACGAAACGGATGTCGAAAAGTCTAACAATAGTCACTGTCCTGACCATAATACGGTCCTGCAGACGGAGATCCGTGCGATCACGGAATGCGTGAAGTCGTGTGGAGCTAACGCGAGGACGTCGAGTGTGAACATCTTTAGTAAAATTTACATAAGGCAATATCAACTAGGACTGTAAGGTCTCGAACAGTCTTACAGTGTAAGAAGTTGATTAACGCCTTCTCTGAGGATGGGAAAATCCGCATCGATTGGGTGCCAGGCCATAACGGAGTAAGTGGAAATGAAAGGGCAGACGATTTGGCGGTGAAGGCCAGAGGACTGCCACCAATAAACTTGGTTAACCCGAAGCCTTTCGGGTCGACGCAGTCCGAGTTAAGAGAGTGGGCGACGAATGCGCATGCAACATTGTGGAACAGCAAAACGGTCGGTAGGACGGCGAAAATCCTATGGGGGGATCAAGATCGTGAGAAGACGAGGCTATTAACGATAGCAAACAAGAAGGAGGTCCATCAAAATTTCAAATTTTTGGATGTGACCACTAATTAACGTTAGTTTTGCTCTACGAGGCTTAGTTAATGAGATATGGACATTTTAAGTTTTGCAAGTGTAAAGTTCATATTTTGGCCTATATGTATCAAAATTTAAAATTTTTGGAAGTGATTACGAATTAACCTTAGTTTTGCTCTACGAGGCTTAGTTAAGGAGATATGGCCATTTTAAGTTTTGCAAGTGTAAAATTCCCATTTTGGCCTATTTCCACCAAAATTTTAAATTTTTGGAGATCAAAATCTCAAATTTTTGGAGATCAAAATTTTAAATTTTTGGAAATGATCACGAATTAACGTTAGTTTTGCTCTACGAGGCTTAGTTAAGGAGATATGGCCATTTTAAGTTTTGCTAGTAAAAATTCATATTTTGGCCTATTTCCATTAAAATTTCAAATTTTTCGAAGTGATCACGAATTAACGTTAGTTTTGCTCTACGAGGCTTAGTTAAGCAGATATGTCCATTTTAAGTTTTGCAAGTGAAAATTTCATCTTTTGGCCTATTTCCATCAAAATTTCAAATTTTTGGAAGTGATCACGTATTAACGTTAGTTTTGCTCTACGAGGCTTAGTTAAGGAGATATGGCCATTTTAAGTTTTGCTAGTAAAAATTCATATTTTTGCCTATTTCCATTAAAATTTCAAATTTTTCGAAGTGATCACGAATTAACGTTAATTTTGCTCTACGAGGCTTAGTTAAGGAGATATGGCCATTTTAAGTTTTGCACGTAAAACACAAAATCAGAAATATCACAAATAAATAACGCCATACAAGTAATAATGCAAAACATGTCCCAAATGTCTACACAACTAATGTCAATCAACTCCCAATTGCAAAACCAACAATCCACCTTAACACAAATAAATGATAATGTCTCAAATCTTACTAACCAAGTGAGTGAGTTACAAAAACAAAATCAAGAAAAAGAGATAAAAATAAATGAAATGGAGCATAAAATAAACCGGCTAGAGCAAAAAATGATAGAAAGAAATATAGAAATAAACAACTTAAATGATCCCAATATGAGTGCAACCGATGTGTTAGAAAAAGTAGCAACAAACCTTAATGTGCAACTCTCAGAAGCTGATGTTGATAATGCATATCACATTAAAACCAAAAACAAAGTGGTCGTAGAATTAACATCTCTCCGAAAGAAGAGAGAAATAATGGGCAAAATAGAGAGACACAGAATAGAAGCTACAGGCATAAACAGAGATGATGGAATGGAGAAGCATAAGTATGTGTATATTAACGACCAGCTGACAGCACATAAACGTCATCTGCTGTGGCTGACCAAAACAAGAGCCAAAGATGCCAATTGGAAACTTGTATGGGTACGAAATGGGGAAATATGCGTGCGGAAAATAGAAAAATCTCCTATCATCTATATAAATACCGAAAGTGATATAGGCCTAATCTGTTAAATGAATACAGAGTAGAAATAAATATATATATAAATTTAAAGCGTATAAACAGAGAAAGCTAATATTCAAAAAGAAAATAAATTCAAAAAGGTGTTAAAATTATATGAAAACTTTAATTAACTGTAGATAGCCATTGCTATAAAAAATTTTACAAAATGAGCGAAATAATTAATCAAGAACTATACAACTATAATGAATTAAATACAAGTTTTTATACCCTCCACCATAAGATGGGGGGTATACTAATTTCGTCATTCTGTTTGTAACTACTCGAAATATTCGTCTGAGACCCCATAAAGTATATATATTCTTGATCGTCGCGACATTTTATGTCGATCTAGCCATGTCCGTCCGTCTGTCCGTCCGTCCATCCGTCCGTCCGTCCGTCCGTCCGTCTGTCTGTCGAAAGCACGCTAACTTCCGAAGGAGTTAAGCTAGCCGCTTGAAATTTTGCACAAATACTTCTTATTAGTGTAGGTCGGTTGGTATTGTAAATGGGCCATATCGGTCCATGTTTTGATATAGCTGCCATATAAACCGATCTTGGGTCTTGACTTCTTGAGCCTCTAGAGTGCGCAATTCTTATCCGATTGGAATGAAATTTTGCACGACGTGTTTTGTTATTATGTCCAACAGCTGTGCGAAGTATGGTTCAAATCGGTTCGTAACCTGATATAGCTGCCATATAAACCGATCTTGGGTCTTGACTTTTTGAGCCTCTAGAGTGCGCAATTCTTATCCGATTGAAATGAAATTTTGCACGACGTTTTTTGTTATTATATCCAACAACTGTGCCAAGTATGGTTCAAATCGGCCCATAACCTGATATAGCTGCCATATAAATCGATCTTGGGGTCTTGACTTCTTGAGCCTCTAGAGAGCGCAATTCTTATCCGAATGGAATGGAATTTCGCACGATGTGTTTTGTTATGATACCCAACAACTGTGCCAAGTATGGTTGAAATCGGTTCATAACCTGATATAGCTGCCATATAAACCGATCTTGGGTCTTGACTTCTTGAGCCTCTAGAGGGAACAATTCTTATCCGATTTGAATGAATTTTTGCCCGAAGTATTTTGTCATGATATCCAACAACTGTGCCAAGTATGGTTGAAATCGGTCCATAACCTGATATAGCTGTCATACAAACAGATCTGGGGATTTGACTTCTTGAGCTTTTAGAGGGCGCAATTCCTATCCGATTTGGCTGAAATTTTGCATGACGTATTTTTTTACTTTCAACAACTGTGTCAAATAAGGTTCAAATCGGTTCATAACCTGATATAGCTTCCATATAAACCGATCTGGGATCTTGACTTCTTGACCCCTAGAGGTCGCAATTATTATCCGATATGCCTGAAATTTTGTACGATGGATCCTCTCATGACCATCAACAAACGTATTTATTATGGTCTGAATCGGTCTATAGCCCGATACAGACCCCATATAAATCGTTCTCTCTATTTTACTTCGTGAGCCCCAATGGGCGCAATTCTTATACGAATTGGCTGAAATTTTACACAGGTCTCCAACATATAATTTAATTGTGGTCCGAACCGGACCATATCTTGATATCGCTCTAATAGCAGAGCAAATCTTTTCTTATATCCTTTTTTTGCCTAAGCAGAGATGCCGGTAAAAGAACTCGACAAATGCGATCCATGGTGGAGGGTATATAAGATTCGGCCCGGCCGAACTTAGCACGCTTTTACTTGTTTTCACTTTCAACAACTGTGTCAAATAAGGTTCAAATCGGTTCATAACCTGATATAGCTTCAATATAAACCGATCTGGGATCTTGACTTCTTGACCCCTAGAGGTCGCAATTATTATCCGATATGCCTGAAATTTTGTACGATGGATCCTCTCATGACCATCAACAAACGTGTTTATTATGGTCTGAATCGGTCTATAGCCCGATACAGACCCCATATAAATCGTTCTCTCTATTTTACTTCGTGAGCCCCAATGGGCGCAATTCTTATACGAATTGGCTGAAATTTTACACAGGTCTCCAACATATAATTTAATTGTGGTCCGAACCGGACCATATCTTGATATCGCTCTAATAGCAGAGCAAATCTTTTCTTATATCCTTTTTTTGCCTAAGCAGAGAAGCCGGTAAAAGAACTCGACAAATGCGATCCATGGTGGAGGGTATATAAGATTCGGCCCGGCCGAACTTAGCACGCTTTTACTTGTTTAAACTATCCTTTTACATATATATACATGAACATTCGTTCTCTAAGAAAAAATTTCGCAGTATTTCTGGGAAATGCATTAGATATTTTGAAGTCAATCGATGCTGTAATATTCGTGGAATCGAACATAACTGATGAAGAAAATGGATTCTACACTATACCCAACTTCAATAGTATTTTTCTTAATAGAAAAGGAAACGGTGGCGGTATTGCGATTTTTATAAAGGAGCACATTTATTACACAATAAAAGACTTAAATACTACAAACTGTGAATCAATTCAAATTAACTTGTCTGTTGGCAAAAATAACATTATATTGTTACCTGTATACAGACCACCACGAACTAATATCAATCTTTTCATTGAAGAACTGGAACAAACCATAAAAACAATACACAAAAACAAAGCAATAATAGTAGTAGGCGATATGAATATAAACATATCAACAGAAAAAGAAAGATCAACAAGAAACTATGTAGATATGATGTCTGCTAACGGGCTAGAATGCATGGTGAATGAGATTACGAGAGAAGAAGTGCATAAAAATAAAGGCACCTGCATTGATCATATTTTTGTACGCAAAAACAAAACAATAACAACCGCTCTCGCTATTGTAATTCAAACTACCATTTCTGACCACTACTCTTTGTTTGGCTGTGTAGGAGATGCAAACAATCAAAACAAAACAAAAAATAATGACTGCTTTGCTATCCAGGGTACGGAACTAAAACAATCACCATGTGCCAAAATTAGTTCATGTGTTCAAAATTAGTAAATGAAATGATAAGAAAAACCAGGTGGAATGAAGTTGTTAATCAAAACAAAAATTGTATGGAAAATTTTGAAAATTTGTACAAGAAATTTACAGAAATATACAGAAAGTCAATCCAAAACCGAAATGTGAAAAAAAGAAATGATTTTCCTTGGCTTAATGAGCAATTACTAAAGTACTGTGATATGAGGAGTCGGCTGTATAAAAGATACAAAAAAAATAAAAATAATAGAGACATTGAACGAGATTATAAAACCTATAATAACAAACTAAATCAAATAATAAATAATGCTAGAAACGAATATCGGAGAAAAGAATTCATAAAAAATCGACATAACATCCGCGGAACTTGGTCATTAATCAATGAAATTACTGGCAAAAAAAATGAAAATGTGCATGAAATAATAAAAAAAAACTTTAAAAATGAAAATCTTAAACAAGTAACTGAAAATTTTGCTATCAAGTTCAAAGAAAACGTTGTGAATATTTTACATGACTGTGACATCAAAACCTGGTCTAGCAGAGAAACTAGGATACCAAACTCAATTTATATTGAACCAACAACGGAATTGGAAATATTGAACATACTTAGCAAACTAAACATAAAAAAAGGTGCAGGAGCCGATGGAATCAGACCAAAAGACCTGAAAGTAAACTCCAAACTTTTAGCTCCTGCAATAACCAACATCGTAAATGCAAGCATAGCAGAGTGTTCAGTGCCAAAAATGTTAAAAACTGCACTTATTAGACCAATATACAAAAATGGAATTAAAAACGATTATAATAATTATCGACCAATTTCTATTTTACCCGCAATAGAAAAAATATTGGAAGAAATTATAGTAAGAAGGATTAGAGGATTTCTTACTAAATATAAAATTATAAATAAACGTCAATACGGATTTCAGAAAGGTAAAAACATAAACCAATTACTTGGTCATTTCTTAACGCACATAAACAAATGTCTAGATAAAAGAATGCATTGTTTAGTTGTTTTTATTGACTTCAGCAAAGCGTTTGACACACTATGCCATAAAAATATCATACGAACTCTTGAGAGAAATGGAATTCGAGGACAGTGTCTGGAATGGATAAAAGATTACCTGAATCGCAGAACCTATAAAGTAAAAGTGGAAAATAGCTTAAGCCAAGAGGTATGCTTAACATATGGGGTTCCCCAGGGATCAAAACTGGGACCTATATTGTTCCTGATATACGCCAATGAAATGCTGAAGCAACTGAATTCCAGCGAGACTTTCGCCTATGCCGATGACACTGCCATTGTAGTGGCTCATGAGAAGCTTGAATCAGCAATTAATATAATTCAATCGGAGTTAAATATCATATCTAGATGGTGCCATGACAATGGACTGGTTATTAATGCAGCGAAAACTAAACTGATGCACATTAAATTACCCAGTGTGCCAAGCTGTGTGATAAATATAAAATTTCATAACTATGATTGCCTGCACAAAAACAAGTCAACTTCAGCACTCCTCGATGACAAATGCGATACTCTCATAGAATCTATTAACACGTACAAGTACCTGGGAGTCATGATAGACAGTAATTTCAGCTGGAAAATACACATTCAAAATTTAAACAAGAAGTTACGCAGTGCTGGATATGCCATTTTCCATCTTGGCAACTATGCTCCCCTAGATGTGACAAAACAAGCCTATTTTTCACTTGCTGAATCATACATCCGTCATGGAATCACTGCTTTTGGAAATACAACGCACTTCAAAATAATACAGAAAACACAAAACAGGCTACTTAAAATATTAATAAGAAGCAAACCGGTACACTCACAACCGCAGATTAACTTGCGAAACGCCAACCCTCATAACTCTATCAATCAAATATATACACACAATGTCGAAAACCACGATATTAAAGAATTTGCAAAAACACATAACATCTTGACTGTAAAAAATATATACAAAACCACCATAATAAATGAATTCTACGACGACTCATCCCTATTGCCAATAAATCATCAATACAACACAAGAAGACGCGCAGAAGGAAGATACAATGTACCCAGATTCAACAATAAATATGGGAAAAATACAATAGATATACAATTGCCTTCTATATTAAATGCGATACAGCCTCATGTCCTCTGTTTACAAAATAGATTTAAAAGGAAAAATGAAATTAAGAAATTCTTTATTAACTCGCAATGAAGCGAATAAACTAAATTGTTTAAATTCCTTTGTAAAAGATTACCTTATAATACTTTGTTATCCATTGTTATCTAATTTGTAATGTTTAATTATATATTTAATTTAGTACTACGAATTTTACACTTTTACATTGTATATCCTTGCTAACAAGCCTAAGGCTTCGCGAGGCACAAATTGTAATGAATTCTCATCAAAATAAAAATTATTTACATTTCAAAAAAAAAAAATTCATATTTTGGCCTATTTCCATCAAAATTTCAAATTTTTCGAAGTGATCACGATTAACGTTAGTTTTGCTCTACGAGGCTTAGTTAAGGAGATATGGCCATTTTAAGTTTTGCAAGTGTAAAGTTCCCATTATGGCCTATTTGTATTAAAATTTAAAATTTTTGGAAGTGATTACAAATTAACCTTAGTTTTGCTCTACGAGGCTTAGTTAAGGAGATATGCCCATTTTAAGTTTTGCAAGTGTAAAGTTCCCATTATGGCCTATTTGTATTAGTATTTAAAATTTTTGGAAGTGATCACGAATTAACCTTAGTTTTGCTCTACGAGGCTTAGTTAAGGAGATATGGCCATTTTAAGTTTTGCAAGTGCAAAATTCCCATTTTGGCCTGATTCCATCACAGTATCAAATTTTTGGAAGTGATCACGAATTAACGTTAGTTTTGCTCTACGAGGCTTAGTTAAGGAGATATGTCCATTTTAAGTTTTGCAAGTGAAAAATTCATATTTGGCACTTATGTAGATGGAGACACAATACCATACATGAACCAACTTAGGGGAGTGGTATTGAAAGCAATTAAGGATTTTGTAAGTAGCACGGAATTCCTAAATTAAAATTTTCTTTTTATACCCTCCACCATAGGATGGGGTGCATATTAATTTCGTCATTCTGTTTGTAACTAATCGAAATATTCGTCTTAGACCCCATAAAGTATATATCTTCTTGATCGTCGTGACATTTTATGTCGATCTAGCCATGTCCGTCCGTCTGTCTGTCGAAAGCACGCTAACTTCCGAAGGAGTAAAGCTAGCCGCTTGAAATTTTGCACAAATACTTCTTATTAGTGTAGGTCGGTTGGTATTGTAAATGGGCCATATCGGTTCATGTTTTAATATAGCTGCCATATAAACCGATCTTGGGTCTTGACTTCTTGAGCCTCTAGAGTGCGCAATTCTTATCCGATTAGAATGAAATTGTGCACGACGTGTTCTGTTATGATTTCCAACAACTGTGCCAAGTATGGTTCAAATCGGTTCATAACCTGCCATATAAAGCGATCTTGGGTCTTGACTTCTTGAGCCTCTAGAGTGCGCAATTCTTATAAGATTGGAATGAAATTTTGCACGACGTGTTTTGTTATAATATAAAACAACTGTGCTAAGTATGATTCAAATCGGTACATAACCTGATATAGCTGTCATATAAACCGATCTTGGGTCTTGACTTCTTGAGCCTCTAGAGGGCGCAATTCTTATCCGATTGGAATGAAATTATGCACGACGTGTTCCGTTATGATTTCCAACAACTGTGCCAAGTATGGTTCAAATCGGCTCATAACCTGCCATATAAAGCGATCTTGGGTCTTGACTTCTTGAGCCTCTATAGTGCGCAATTCTTATCCGATTAGAATGAAATTGTGCACGACGTGTTCTGTTATGATTTCCAACAACTGTGCCAAGTATGGTTCAAATCGGTTCATAACCTGCCATATAAAGCGATCTTGGGTCTTGACTTCTTGAGCCTCTAGAGTGCGCAATTCTTATAAGATTGGAATGAAATTTTGCACGACGTGTTTTGTTATAATATAAAACAACTGTGCTAAGTATGATTCAAATCGGTACATAACCTGATATAGCTGTCATATAAACCGATCTTGGGTCTTGACTTCTTGAGCCTCTAGAGGGCGCAATTCTTATAAGATTGGAATGAAATTATGCACGACGTGTTCCGTTATGATTTCCAACAACTGTGCCAAGTATGGTTCAAATCGGTTCATAACCTGATATAGCTGCCATATAAACCGATTTGGGATCTTGACTTCTTGAGCCTCTAGAGATCGCAATTATTATCCGATTTGCCTGAAATTTTGTACGACGGATCCTCTCATGACCATCAACATACGTGTTTATTATGGTATGATTTGGTCTATAGCCCGACACAGCTCCCATATAAATCGATCTCTCTATTTTACTTCTTAAGCCCCCAAAGGGCGCAATTCTTATTCGAATTGGCTGACATTTTACACAGGTCTCCAACATATTATATAATTGTGGTCCAAAC
The DNA here is from genome assembly GCF_963082655.1 of Stomoxys calcitrans. NCBI lineage: Eukaryota > Metazoa > Arthropoda > Insecta > Diptera > Muscidae > Stomoxys > Stomoxys calcitrans. The sequence continues at coordinate 174,448,060 of NC_081553.1, forward strand.
CGGACCATATATTGATATCGCTCTAATAGCAGAGCAAATCTTTTCTTATATCCTTTTTTGCCTAATAAGAAATGTCGGGAAAAGAACTCGACAAATGCGATCCATGGTGGAGGGTATATAAGATTCGGACCTTCCGAACTTGGCACGCTTTTATTTGTTAGAGGTTACTTTATAGTTTTTAGAGCGCACAACAAGCCGATTACTGGCTTAAGTGTATTATCCATAGTGGCATGGGGCGGATTTATATCTGCACCCTCTTTTCAACCTAACCTAACCTATCCTGCAGTGATTCGAAAAGTAGCACTCGGTGCAGGCTTTCCAGTTTAAGACTTTAACCGAGTCACTATTCGATACGAGCCTTATGTCTATAACCAGTTCTTTAATCCAGTTGTAGAACGTTGGGGTGTTTCCCCTGTTCCTGGTTACCAAGTTCGTGGGTAAAATGAAGTCAAAAAATTACTCGGCTCTTTCATTTGTATCCGCGCTACAACGTAGATCTTGGTGTGCAGTGTCGTCGCCTCCAAGTAAAGTCCGTGCCCCCTAGCCTCGCACCATCCGACTCAGAACCGCTCTATTTATGGAGTGGGTTGAAATCTTCGTACGATAGTATTTTATGCCATAAGCAGTAATGGTTTACCTGACCTTTCTAGGAGTACTATTGTTAAATCTTCATTGCTTTAACGAGATATCATAGCAAGGCATCCATACGGGCACATTTTTTTAGTGATTAGCTTGCTCTTTAAAATGGCCACAGTAGAAAGTCCGTCGATTTGCCATCTAGCGAATTGGACATCCGCGAAATAAGGTGCGGAACATGATTTGTATGCATTATTGGTTTACATATGCTTTATGTGACGGTGATGAGTCTTACTGGTACGTCCATGGTCTTCGACCGAAATGTTTGCTTACACATGGCTCCAAATCACCTTCCTAAATGTTTGGTCGTCGGCAAATCTTTTGTTCCTTTAAGTCTATCCAACATAAGGGGGTATACTAATTTCGTAATTCCGTAAAAGTATATATATATTCTTGATCCAGCAATGTCCGTCCGTCCGTCTGTCAGAGCTTGCTAACTTTCGAAACAGTTAAGATAGGTAGGTAACTGGATTTTCGGAAAAGTACTTCTCATAAGTATAGGTCAGTTGGGAATGTAAATGGGCCAAATCGGTCGATGTTTGAATATGCTTCTTTAGCCTTTAGAGAGCGTAATTCTTATCCGATTTTTATACCCACCACCATAGGATGGGTGTATACTAAGCTAGTCATTCCGTTTGTAACACCTTGAAGTACTGATCTGCGACCACATAAAATATATATATTCTTGATCACCTGGACTTATTGAGTCGATAGCCAGGTCCGTCCGTCCGCATGTCTATCAAAATCACGATAACGGTCGAACGCGTAAAGCTAACCGCTTGAAATTTTGCACAGATACATCTTATTGACCTAGGTCGTTTGGGATCACAAATGGGCCATATCGCTTTAGATTTGGATATAGCACCCATATAAGCCGATCTCCTGATTTGATTTCTTGAGCCCCTGGAAGCCGCAATTTTTGTCCGGTTTGTCTTAAATTTTGCTTATAGAGTTTTTTTAAAGACTTTCAACAACTGTGCAAAATACGGCCCCAATCGGTTAAGAACCTGATATGCCTTCAATATAAACCGATCTCCCGATTCGATTTCTTGAGCCCTTGGAAGCATAAATTTTTTTCCGATTTGGCTTAAATTTCGCACATAGCATTCTGTTATGACTTTCAACAACTGTGCCAAGTACGGTCCAAATCGGTCTATAACCAGATATAGCTCCCATATTTTAGCAGAATCCATGGTGGTGGGTTCCCAAAATTCGGCTCGACCGAGATTAGCCTGCTTTTACTTGTTCAATAAATGTTTCATCCTTTCACAGTATATTATCATATCTTTAGCCATTTTATTGCCACTACGGCGTGGATTTCGTTGAATAGGATCCGAATAATTTCAGATGTTGTTGTAGATTTTTTGGACCATCGCCATGGCTTTTAACAAAGCTTAATTTTAATGGATGTTTGGTGCGATACACAAACATTTTGTACACTTTGAGGTTTTTGAGTTCGCCAAGTATTGGGAAAATATCTAAAAAACTAAACAGAAAACATTAGATGCAATGTTTCCAAATCTACATAGAAACACCTCTGAGATTTATGCTTTTTGTAAAAGTCATCCCCTCACAATAGTTCATGAACAAAATCTCAAATAAAACCCCATTTACCTCATACATTTATGTAAAACGGATTTCATTTACTCTTCGCCAACCATCAACTCGTTCCCTTACACACAATAACTTTTAAGATCTACTGCACTCATACGCCCACACACACACACACATGAAGGACGACATGTAGCTACAGACGGACAAACAAAAAGTGCAACGAAAGCCGCAGAAAAATAATAAAGCAACCACAGACCAACAACCGTCATCCAACACCTTCATACAAAGCTGAAATAAAAACATTTAAATAATGTGTAAAGAAGGGGTAGAAGAGTTCATTTTATTACCCTACATTATATAGTGGACCTTATGAGTCTATAATGCTATGTATGCATGAACAACAATCTATGCAGAATAAAAAGGTGTTTGGAACTCAGTTTTCGTAGCTAAGGTAACGAAGTACTAACTGTCCACTATAGCCTCAGCTGGGAATCAAACCTAAGACCCCGCAACGATAATTCGAGTTCGCACCAATTCATATACCGGTTAGGTCGGATGCAAACGCATTTACCTTGCACCACCTTCACAACGTAGGGTATGAAACACATAAAACCAAAAGCTTCGCCGGTCCTTTGTTTGTGGAACAAATGAAAGCAAAGTTTTTGAAGTACCCTTTGGTGGTATTGAAAGATTCAGATTGTACAAGTGGAGGAAAAAAATATTGCTGCCACCCCACAAAGATTCAGGTTAAAATGTAAAACTGCATCACTTTCAGTAGGCGATGAATGATACATTGTTGAAAAGTGATAAAAGTGTTTAAGGGCTTGAAAAATGATACAAACATTGAAGCACTTGGCAAATAGAAAAAAATAGTCAAGGGAAAGAAAGCAAAATGTTCAACACTAAAAAAGATAGCCCGAGAAATCAATCTTGATTGAAAAAAAACTAAAATTTTCGTTGGCATTGTATTGATTTACTTGGTGCACCAGAGTGTAAGAACATTTCAGAGAAACAAAAAGGATGTACCTTTAAGAGAAATACAAAGAAAAACGACATGAAGTTTACCAAGTGTGCTCTGCAATTCTTTTGCAGGAGATTAATTAGTAGGTTGGTTTTTATGATGGTTAATATCGCATTCATGTAAACCATATCTAGCATGCATGTTAAGGACGCTTATAAAAATCACTGCTTCGAAGTTCATCGATATCGAAAGAATGGAATAGTAAGCATTAGACAAAGATAATATTACAACCAGTAAGGAAAGGCAAAAGTCGGGCGGAGCCGACTACATAATACCCTACACCTACCCTATAATTCGGGCAATATATAAATATATATGTATATGATTTCTGATCTGAACCGAATTTGATGAATTTTTCCAGATATGTTAAGATGAGTAACAAAACAATCCCTGCCAAATTTTGTGCATATCGGTTGAAAATTGTCCTTACTACGGCAATTTATGTGCAAATCGGGCGATACATATATATGGGAGCTATATCTTAATCTGAACCGATTTGGATGAAATCTTCCAGATATGTTAAGATCAGCAACAAAACAGTCCGTGCCAAATTTTGTACAGATCGTTTGAAAATTGTCCATACTACGGCAATTTAAGTGCAAATCGGACGATACATATATATGGGAGCTATATCTAAATCTTAACCGATATTGTTGAAATCCAGCAAATATGTTAGGATCAGTAACAAAACCATTCGTGCCAAATTTTGTGCAGATCGGTTCAAAATTGTCCTTACTACGGCAATTTATGTGCAAATTGGGGCGATACATATATATGGGAGCTATATCTTAATCTGAACCGATTTGGATGAAATCTTCCAGATATGTTAATATCGATAACAAAACAGTCCGTGATCAGATCGGTTGAAAATTGGAGCTATTACTGCCATTTAAGTGCACATCAGGCGATATATATATATGGGAGCTATATCTAAATCTGAAACGATTTTTACCTAAATCAATAGCGTTCGTCCTTGAGCCAAAAAAGTGATATGTGCAAAATTTCGTGATGATTGGACAACAAATACAAACTGCACTTTGATTACAATATTACATGGACTCACAGACGGACATGGCTAAATCGAATCAGAAAGTGATTCTGAGTGGATCGGTATACTTATCAATGGGTCTAGCTCTTCTCCTTCTTAGCGTTGCAAAGCGTGCTTAGTTCAGCCGGGCCGAATCTTATATACCCTCTACCATGGATCGCATTTGTCGAGTTCTTTTCCCGGCATCTCTTTTTAGGCAAAACAAGTAAAAAGGCGTTAAGTTCGGCCGGGCCGAACTTTGGATACCCACCACCTCGGGTATATATATAAACCACATTTCATCAAAATCCTGTGAAAATAGCATACCTTATGTCCCATAGCAGTTATATCGAAATATGTTCCGATTTGGACCAAATTCTAATAAGTACGAGTCATTGTTCAATTGTGTATAACAAAATATTGGTCTTTTTAGTAGCTATATCTAAAAATAAACCGATCTGAACCATATACGACACAGATGTCGAAGAGCCCATCATAAGTCACTGTGTCAAATTCCAGTGACATGGGATTATAAATGCGCCTTTTATGATATAGCTGTCATATAAACCAATCTTGGGTCTTGACTTATTGAGCCTCTAGAGGGCGCAATTCTTACCCAATTGGAATGAAATTTTGCACGACGTATTTCGCTATGACTTCCAACAACTGTGCCAAGTATGTTTCAAATCCGTCCGTAACCGATATGGAGACTTGAATTCTTGAACTTCTAGAGGACGCAATTCCTATCCGATTTGGCTGAAATTTTGCATGATGTATTTTATTATGACTTTCAACAACTGTGGCAAATGAGGTTCAAATCGGTTCAACGCCGGATATAGATGCCATATAAACCAATCTGCTATCTTGACTTCTTGAGCCTTTAGAGGTCTCAATTATTATCCGATTTGCCTGAAATTTTGTACGACGGGTGCTCTCTTTAGCCTGATACAGCTCCCATATAAATCGATCTCTCTATTTTACTACTTGAGCCCCCAAAGGTCGCAATTCCTATTCGAATTTGCTGACATTTTGCACAGGTCTCCAATATATAATTTAATTGTGGTCCGAACCGGACCATATCTTGATATCGCTCTAATAGCAAAGCAAATATTTTCTTATATCCTTTTGCCTAAGAAGAGATGCCGGGAAAAGAACCCGACAAATGCGATCCATGGTGGAGGGTATAAGTTTCGGTCCGGTCGAATTTAGCACACTTTTACTTGTTGTGTTCTCTAATCCCGAAATATAGAAGGCAACATTCATTTCAAGGTTTATACAGTACGTTCCATTGTTTTAAGTAGAATGGACGTAAGGCTTATAGGTCTGTAGGCCTTTGGTGTCGCATAACTTGTCTTGTCCGGCTTGGGTATAAACTTCACACTTGCCTCCTGCCAGGCTTTCGTAGCATTCGCCAGTCTTACCCACGCTGTGGAAATATAGACCAGATGGGACGCCAGACAGTTCGCCTCCTTCTATAGTAACACCGAAAATATTCCATCAGGTCCGCATGACTTAAATGGTTTGACATTCCTGAAGGCTTCCGTTACCATAAATTCTGTAATGATAATCCTTCGACCAACCTCATTATTCCCAGATTCCGGTGACTCCGTTCTTATCAAAAGCCTCAACATGTCCTCCGTTGTCTCTGCTCTTGCTCCCATGTTGTGTACTAAAGTTTCATTTGGACATGGCTGATTGAGAGAAACTTTTTCATCTTGGCGGCGTCATTAACGCTATCGAACTGGTCGCAGAAAAGCTTCTAGGAGGCACGTTTTGCCACTCTGATAATCTTGTTGTATTCCTTGAGCCATGTGTAATACACATCCCAATATACTTCCTTTTTTTTACCACGTCTGCGTTAAAAATCTGGGACCTTTTTCCAATATTGCGAATCTCCCCCGGTCATCAAGGATTTTCCTTAGGCTGATTTCCTTTTTCGAAGAGGACAACTATCTTCGAAAGACTCCACTAGTGCAGTCGTTATCCTGTTGACATTTTCGTTAATGTCTTCTATGCTTGGACAATCTAAATTATCTTGCCCAAATCTTCTTCTGAGTAGTCTTCCGAATTTTGTCCAGTTGGTTTTCAACTTATTACGGGTTCTTATCGTGTACGACATTGGCCGTGCTATTTTAAACCTAATGTAGCCACGGCCAGAGAAGGAATGCTCCATGAAGACACTCCTATCCTGAACCACATCGATTAGATTTTCCGAACATATTGTCACATTTAAAACCTCCTCCCTAATCATATAACAAAAGTATTGGTGTTACCAATATTACCGCTAAGTTCGAGCGCGTTGAGTCCGGCCGGACCATATTTGGTTAAACCTTCAGCAGCGGTGTATACGGTGTATGCTGAAGAGTTAACCAAATATGGTCCGGCCGAACTCAACGCGCTCGAACTTAGCGGTAATATTGGTAACACCGATACTTTTGTTATAGGATTAGGGAGGAGGTTTTAAAGATGACAATATGTTCGGAAAATCTAATGGATAAGGTTCAGGATTGGAGTGTCTTCATGGAGCATTCCTTCTCTGGCCATGGCTACATTAGGTTTAAAATAGCACGGCCAGTGTCGAACCTGATAAGTTGAATTTTTTCAAAAATCTGTTTTAAGGCATACTAGGTGGCTCATCCGATAAGGATGCAATAGAAGAATATAAACCGATTTTGCTACCCAAGTCAACGTTATGACATATCTTTGATGTTTGCTCAGAAATTTTATACTTTCCACAACACAATCCGATCTTACCGTTCTTAAATTCATGGAAACTGTCATTCTTTTCACACAAATCCTGGAATTTTTAGATGAACAGAGGTCTCAATGATTTGCTTAAATGTAGTGCATTGGAGTAACCTCCAATTCGTTTCACATTGCATAAGGAAGCCGTTTGTAGTAAATGTCGAAGCATCAACTTCCTTAATGTCAGTATTGAAAGCTAAGACATCCCTGTTGTATATGCGTGTCCAGAAAAAAAACTGTCAAAATCAAGACCGGATAGTTCCATTTCTTTAAACAATCTGATTTCTTCAAAATAATTCAAATTGATTCCATTCCTAGCTGATATTATGCTGGTGTATAACCAAGTTTCTTTCAGCACTTGGCCCAAATTAGCGAATTCTTACTTGTTTTGTTTTTAAAAAATTTCTTCATGTGTAACTATAATTGATTGTCATGTGAATGAATGTGAAATGACTACCACAGTCATTGGATTTTATTACTCCAATTATTATTACAGACTATTTTTATTTTCATTGCTTGTGTGTGAGTGTGTGTGTGTGTATTGAACCTTACTACTGTTGTTGTATTATTTTGTACTTTTTCCAGAGTTGTTGCTTTTTTATTCGAATGGTTTCGTTTACAATCAATTTTTTAAACATTCTCGTTATCGATAGTCGTTTATTGATGAGACACCATCTGCTGTGGAGAGAAGCGAATTCTGTCCGCCATGCTGCGATGCAGAAAATTTAATATTCAATAAAAGTTTATGTCAACTTTATATAAGAAAATAAAAATAAAAACAAAAACAAACGTGTATATGGTAGTAATATAATATTGATGGTTTTTAAAAACAAAATGAAGGAAAACGGGAAGAACTTTAAAACTCATGGAATAGGGAAGCATTTCAATATTTCTCTTCCTAAAACAAATGATTTGGCCTTGATTAAGGGCTAACTCTTGAAAACAAAGTTGATTTAATTCGCAGCTCAGTCAAATTTTTTGGCTAATAATGTGGATCCACGACGACACCATCACCGCCTTCTAAGAAGACTAATTATTGACGCCATCCAGATAAACCTTCACGGTCATGTGGATATAGTCTGCAAATCTCACATTCTATTGCCTTGATGCTATAGACGATTCGGAATAAGATAACTGGACTGAACCATGCACACTATCAAGTAATCTTTGCAAACATGGGAACTCGACCGAGGACTTGTATATATTACCAACTGAACCAGACCCGCTCCGCTGCGCCTTTACTTTATATGGAACAAAATCATTTGAGCCACATATTGGCATGGTCGGCAAATTTTGAACCTTTGGGGGGAAAAAAAGCGCTGCCTCAAATACATGGTCCCACATTTGGATATTCCTATTCTACTTCCAAATATCTTGATTTGAGTTCCATAACGCGATGGTCAGTTAATAATTGCTGTTTGTAGTCTATTTTTGGAAAGGAGTAGACCCCCAGAAAATTGGTCCCGAAAGTGGGTATCAATTTCGTTCTCTACTCCCCAATACCGATTTAGGGGTGTTTCGGGAGTGGGTTGGACCCTCAAAAACTAAGCCCTGAAAATATATCATCATCGTGTTCTATTATCATGTATCTATATATCATTTATTTGAGCCCCATAATGGCATTGACCTCGAAACCTCAAATTCATTTTCTAATCTCAAACACCTTTCATTTAAACACCTTATTTCAAAAGTCAGGAAATGTGTCCGGTTTGGGGTATGGGCCTTAAAAACTATCAATATCGAGATCCATTTCCTTTAAGACCCAAAATTGTCATGGTGAGCAAATACGTCCTCTTTGGGCGTTGTTATGGGGGTGGGACGGCCCCTAGGCAGTTGGTTCCGAATGTTGTTATCAGATTCGTGGTCTACTTCCAAATACCATTCATTTGAGCCCCATATATCCATATTCGACAAACATGGCCTGTTTAATGGGTGTTTTGGGGGATGGGGCGGCCACTCAGTGACTTGGAACTGAAAATATATGTCAGATTCGTGTTCTACTCTAATATACCTCTTATTACAGCCCCATATTGATAAGAATGGTGAAATGGGGTAGTGTGGCCCCATAGACACTTTTTCCCGAATATTGATATCAGGTTCGTGCTTTACTCCCAAAGACCTTTCATTTGGGCCTCATATTGCCATGGTCGTAAATTTGTCATATTGCCATGGTCGTAAATTTGGGTGGAGGGGTGGCCCCCAAACACTTGGCCCCAAATTTGGATATCAGATTCGTATTCTACACCCAAATGCCTTTTATTTAAGCTCCATATTGCAATGGTCAGTACATAAGTCCTTTTTGGGGGGTGTTTTGGGGAATAGATGGACCGCCAGCAACTTGGTCCCACATTTGGATGTCATATTCGTATTTTACTCGCAAATACATTTCATTTGAGTCCCATATTGCCATGATCGGTAAATATGTCCGATTTAGGGGTGTTTTGGGCGTGGGGGTTGTCCCCGTAACACTTGGTCCGACAATTGGATATCAGATACGTTTTCTAATCTTAAATAACTTTCATTTGGGTCCCATATTGTCGTGATTGGTGTAAATATATGTTTGGTAGGTTCGGGGGTGGGGCGGCCACGTAGGTTTGAATTTTATGCCCTCCACCATAGGATAGGGGTATACTAATTTCGTCATTCTGTTTGTAACACCTCGAAATATGCGTCTAAGTCCCTCTAAAGTATATATATTCTTGATCGTCATGTCATTCCGTCTGTCTGTCTGTCGAAAGCACGCTAACTTTCGAAGGAGTAAAGCTATCCGATTGAAATTTTGGACAAATTTTTATACCCTCCACCATAAGATGGGGGGTATACTAATTTCGTCATTCTATTTGTAACTACTCGAAATATTCGTCTGAGACCCCATAAAGTATATATATTCTTGATCGTCGTGACATTTTATGTCGATCAGCCTATGTCCGTCCGTCCGTCTGTCTGTCGCTTGAAATTTTGCACAAATACTTCTTATTAGTGTAGGTCGGTTGGTATTGTAAATGGGCCATATCGCTCCATGCTTTGATATAGCTGTCATATAAACCGATCTTGGGTCTTGACTTCTTGAGCCTCTAGAGGGCGCAATTCTTATCCGATTTGAATGAATTTTGGCACGACGTGTTTTGTTATGATATCCAACAACTGTGCCAAGTAAGGTTCAAATCGGGTCATAACCTGATATAGCTGCCATATAAACCGATCATGGGTCTTGACTTCTTGAGCCTCTAGAGTGCGCAATTATTATCCGATTGGAGTGAAATTTCTCACGACGTGTTTTGTCATGATATCCAACACTGTGCCAAGAATGGTTCAAATCGGTCTATAACCTGATATAGCTGTCATATAAACCGATCTTGGGTCTTGACTTCTTGAGCCTCTAGAGGACGCAATTTTTATCCGATTTGAATGAATTTTAGCACGACGTGTTTTGTTATGATATCCAACAATTGTGCCAAGTATGGTTCAAATCGGTTCATAACCTGATATAGCTGTCATATAAACCGATCTGGGATCTTGACTTCTTGAGCCTCTAGAGGTCGCAATTATTATCCGATTTGCCTGAAATTTTGTACGACGGATTCTCTGATGACCATCAACATACGTGTTTATTATGGTCTGAATCGGTCTATAGCCCAATACAGCTCCCATATAAATCGATCTCTCTATTTTACTTCTTGAGCCCCCAAAGGGCGCAATTCTTGTTCGAATTGGCTTACATTTTACACAGGTCTCCAACATATAATTTAATTGTGGTCCAAACCGGACCATATTTTGAGATCGCTCTAATAGCAGAGCAAATCTTTTATTATATCCTGGTTTGCCTAAGAATAGATGCCGGGAAAAGAACTCGACAAATGCGATCCATGGTGGAGGGTATATAAGATTCGGCCCGGCCGAACTTAGCACGCTTTTACTTGTTTTTATTAGTGTAGGTCAGGTGGGATTGTAAATGGCCCAAATCGGTCCATGGTTTGATAAAGCTACCATATAAACCGATCTGGGGTCTTGACTTCTTCAGCTATTAGGGGGCGCAATTCTTATCCGATTTGGCTGCAATTTTGCACGTGGTGTTTTGGTATGACTTCCCACATCTGAGCTAAGTATGATTCAAATCGGTCCATAACCAGGTATAGCTGCCATATAAACCGATCTGGAATGTTGACTTCTAGAGCTGCTGAGGGCGCAATTCTCATCTGATTTGTCTGAAACTTTGCATGAGGTGTTTTGTTATGACTTCCAATAAGTATGGCGCATATCGGTTTACATAACCTGATATAGCTGCCATATAAACCGATCTGGGATCTTGACTTCTTAATCCCCTAGAGGGCGCAATTCTTATCTGAGTAGGCACAAATTTTGAACAACGGCTTCTCCCATGACCATCTATTTACGTGTCCAATAAGGTCGGAATCGAAGTAGAGCTTGATACAGCTCCCATGTAAACCGATCTCCAGATTTTGCTTATTGAGCGCCTACAAGGCGCAATTCTTATCCGATTGAACTGAAATATTACACAATGACTTCTAGAATGTTGATCATTCAATTCATTCATGGTCCGAATCAGACTATAACTTGATATAGCTCCAATAGCATAACAGTTCTTATTCATTATTCTTATTCATTATCCTAAAAAGAGATACCGCGCAAAGAATTCGATAAATGCGATCCATGGTGAAGGGTGGATGGAGGGACTCGACCCGGCCGAACATAGCACGCTCTTACTTTATATATATAAGAAAGATTCATGTTATTTTTTTTTTGACAATGTTGTCAAAGTCTGGCGCAATAGTTCTGAGACAGGGAAACGTTGAAACATACCTGGGATCTATATTAAGGACCTGTAGACCGATTTTTGCTCCAAATTCTGAGTAGTAGTGAGAGCGATATAAGATCAAGACTAGTGCGGCCAGTGATAGCCTGTGCAGGGCATGTGGGTAAGACGACTATTTTAAAGTGTTTCCAATGCCATTTTCAGGCTTTGGCGGCTAACAGGTACCGACAGATGGGCATCAAATCAATACCGGAACAAGGGACACAATAGGAAAACGATTAGAGGACATGTGAGAAGTACGGTGTTCCTTGCTTTGGAAGCACAACAAGCCAATTGCCGGCTTAGGTGTGCCAAAGGTGGCATTGGGTACGTTAAAATTCGCACTTTTCAGTCAGTCCTACCAAGCCTAGATGATTAAGCAACACCCTAATGAACTGTGGTTATATCGGACTGTTTGTTGATTAATTAGCCAAATCGGACATAAATTGCGGCTTTCAGGGGCTCAAGAATTCAAATCGGGAGACCGGTTTACATGGGAGCTATATGTGGCTAGCGGCTAGCTTTACGCAATCGACCGCTATCGATATTTTGATAGACGGACGAACGAACATGGCTAGATCGACTCAGAACGTCGAGACGATCAAGAACATATATACTTTATAGGGTCTTAGACGAATATTTCAAGGCGTTACAAACGGAATGACTAGATAAGTATACCCCCATCCTTTAGCGGTGGATATAAAAAGAACAAGTAATAACAAGTAAAAGCGTGCTAAGTTCGGCCGGGCCGAATCTTATATACCCTCCACCATGGATCGCATTTGTCGAGTTCTTTTCCCGGCATCTCTTCTTAGGCAAAAAAAGGATATAAGAAAAGAGTTGCTCTGCTATTAAAACGATATCAAGATATGGTCCGGTTCGGACCACAATTAAATTATATGTTGGAGACCTGTGTAAAATTTCAGCCAATTCGTATAAGAATTGCGCCCATTGGGGCTCACGAAGTAAAATAGAGAAAACGATTTATATGGGATCTGTATCGGGCTATAGACCGATTCAGACCATAATAAACACGTTTGTTGATGGTCATGAGAGGATCCGTCGCACAAAATTTCAGGCATATCGGTAATAATAATTGCGACTTCTAGGGGTCAAGAAGTCAAGATCCCAGATCGGTTTATATGGCAGCTATATCAGGTTATGAACCGATATGAACCTTATTTGACACAGTTGTTGAAAGTAAAAATAAAATACGTCATGCAAAATTTCAGCTAAAACGGATAGGAATTGCGCCCTCTAGAAGCTCAAGAAGTCAAATCCCCAGATCTGTTTATATGACAGCTATATCAGGTTATGGACCGATTTCAACCATACTTGGCACAGTTGTTGGATATCATAACGAAATACTTGGTGCCAAAAATTCATTTAAATCGGATAAGAATTGCGCACTCTAGAGGCTCAAGAAGTCAAGACCCAAGATCGGATTATATGGCAGCTATATCAGGTTATGAACCGATTTGAACCATACTTGGCACAGTTGTTGAATATAATAACAAAACACGTCGTGCAAAATTTCATTCCAATCGGATAAGAATTGCGCACAAACAGAATGACGAAATTAGTATACCCCCCATCTTATGGTGGAGGGTATAAAAAGGAAAATGCCGGGCCGAACTTTCGATACCCACCACCTCGGGTATATATGTAAACCTCCTTTCGCCACAATCCGATGAAAATTGAATACTTTATGCACCCAAATTCGGCACGGACATTGAGTGGTCTTATAAATATAAGTCACTGTTGAATTTTGTATTTCAAATTTCAACAAAATCGGGTAAAAAATAAAGCTTTTAGACCCTTAACCGGCATATCGGTCGATATGACACCTATATCTAAATACAGTTCTATTTTTGCCATATTTGGGTCGGATGGGGGATGGCCTAAAACTACTCACTGTTACAAATTTCTGTGAAATTGGATAAAAAATAATGCTTTTATGGGCTTTTGACCCTTTATCGGGAGATCGGTCTATATGGCAGCTTTATCTAAATACATTCCGATCCAAACAATATTTATGGCGGATGTTGGGAGATCTAAAACTACCAACTGTTTCAAATTTCAGCGAAATCGCATAATAAATAGGGCTTTTATGGGCTTCAGACCCTTTATCGGGAGATTGGTCTACAGGGCAGCTATATCTAAATACAGTCGGATCTGAACCATATTTTGGTCAGATGTTAGTAGGCCTAAAACTACTCACTGTTTTAAATTTCAGCGAAATCGGCTAATAAATAAAGCTTTTATGGGCTTCAAACACTTAATCGGGAAATCGGTCTATATGATACGCTATAACTAACCATATTTGTGTCCTATGATGGGAGGCGTAAAACTACTGACCGTTTAAAATTTCAGCGAAATCGGTTAAAAAGTAATGTTTTTATGGGCTTAAGACCCTTAATCGGCAGATCGGTCTATATGGCAACTGTATCTAAATATAGTCCGATCTAAACCATGAATAGTTCAGATGTCGGGAGGCCTAAAACTACTCACTGTTTCAAATTAAAGCAAAATCGGATGAAAAATGAAGTTTTTATGGGTATTAGACCCTTTATCGGAAAATCGGTCTATATAGCAGCTATATCCAAACATGGTCCGATTTGGCCCGTTCAAGAGCAGGCTGCATCAAAAAGACGTATCTGTGCCAAATTTCAGATCAATATCTCAATTTTTGAAGGCTCTAGAATGATTACAACAGACGGATGGACAGACGGACAGCCAGACACACGGACATCGTTAAATCGTCTTAGAATTTTACGACCATCAGAAATATATATACTTTGTAGGATTGGAAATTGATATTTCGATGTGTTGCAAACGGAATGACTAAATGAATATACCACCTATCCTACGGTGGTGGGTATAAAAATGCAATAAATGCATGAAAATGCGCCATTTATGTACCCGCAACAATTATATCGAAATATGGTTCGATCTATGCTATACCCAGCACGGACCTCGAGCTTCTTACGCAGCTCATTGTACCAAAATTCAGCTAAATAGGGTAATAAATGGGTTTTATGTGGGTTCAATATCGAAATGGGGAGATCAGAACATACGGCAGCTATATTCAATTATGATCCGATCAGCAGCATATTCGGGTTAGTTTAGGTTGGATTGAATGAGGATGATATCATACATAGACGTTCAAGTATTCGCCGGACCATATCGTGTCCTATTGTGATAGCCTTTCTCTCTAAGATCCACATAGTTCACCGGGCGTCGCCATTGATTCCGGCAATTTTGATGGTAGAATAAAAGATTTCAATCTATCTGAATTCATTCCGCTTGGCTCCTCCAATGCCCGAACGAAAAAAGATCCCGGTATCTTATACCTACACTGAGTTAATGCCGGACAATGGCAAAGGAAATGTGCAGTCGCTCCAAAGAGTCCCTACAACGATGCAGCCTTTTAGATCCAATGCTCAATACCCATAAGAGCCTTAAGCACCGTCTGACTATCACTATAAGTGCGCACATCTTGTGGACTTCTTGACAACACCAACTCTGCAGCAGCGGCAATCGCAAAAACTTCCGCCTGGAAGATACTGCAATCGTCCCCCATGCGATAAGAGAATTCGATCTGAGGTTCTGCACAATGGATTCCGCATCCAGTACCACAATCCATCTTCGATCCATCTGTAAAGATGTTAAAGTGCCCAAACCTTACGTCCACACTATGAATTCATAATGTGGTGCATCTTCGGGCTCTTTAATTCAAGAAATTCAAGTTGGCGGCATTTTTGGATATGGAGGGAGCGTTTAATAATGTACAACCGACAGCCATAGAGGCAGCTTTAAGGGTTGCTGGTAGGGAGAGCGGATTTACAAGCTGGATAATGAGTCTGCTTCTGCACAGGAGATTGCGACCAGTATTGCGGTCACCGCTGTGAATGTGAATGGGATGTGAGGTACGCCACAAGGCTGGGTTATTTCGCCTTTGCTGAGGCTCATTGTTATCGATGACTTGAGATGATGGGCTTATCAACCAGCTTGCCCTTCTTCTATGCGTGCTGACACCTGGAGAAATAATTCCTTTCTAGCATACCTCTTATGTGAAGTCTAAAATCCTCTCCAGCGTCTTCAGGAAGAAGGAGGAGAGACCAGTCGGCCTCAAGTCCTTTGCCGCACTCCATTGCAGCTTCCCCGCCTTCGGTATGAAAACGACCTTCACCTTCCTCCATGGCGATGGTTCGTAAGAGTAACTGATACAAGCTCAAAAAAAAGGGACGTAACCATCGGCCAGACAGCTAAAGCCCTCCTGTAGCATCTTGGGGTAGATGCCATCTGGAATAGGAGGCTTATAAGGCCTTAAGGTGTGTTATGCCCAATGAACGCTGTCATGGGTCACCAAATCCATGGCCAAAGCGCTCTTGTCATTGTCCTCTACAGAATTCACTACTTCCACTTCTTGACCCACACGACCACAGCCCGGGAAGTGTGTCTCCAACAAATGATTTAATATATCGCCGGGTGACTCAGTCCACTATCCGTCTGGTCTCCGCAAAAGAGGCGTCCTGTGCCATCAATTTCCTTAATCTCGAGGTGTCCTTTACACTCAATAACTCCTCTATCAGTCTAACAATGTCCTCCCTTTTGGATCTGCTTAATTCCTTCTTATAGACCCTCAACTTGTCTCTATACAACGCCCATAACTCTCTATCGCCACTCCTACTGGCCGGGCATCGGTTCGGAGTAACCTGAAAGATGTATAGGGATCTAATACAACTCACCGTTCTAAATTTCGGCAAAATCAGGTAGTAAATACGCCATTAACTTCTATTCTTTCCCTTTGAATAATTTTCCAACTGCTTTCATTTAGTTTCTAACATTGAAATTCTTTTTTGAATACCCAAAATTATTCTCCTGAAGAAACAACTGAAAGAATTTTTTCAGTAAGACAAAAAGACATATAAGACTAACCCCATGTAGATACACCATCAATCCCCTTAAGACTTAAATGTGTTGGCCTTCTGCATGTACTTTATTGCCTGAACACATACACAACATAAAGCAAAAAGTTCAATAAACTTCTTTAATAGAAGGACACACCCAGCATAAGCTCGAGCAACCTCTTGACCACCTCCATTGAAGCCGGTTTAAAAGCATTCCAATTCCCATTGTTGATAGCATTGTGAACATTTGCGCTTTTGCAGCATAGAAAATTCCATAGAATTCCAAGCCATATGGGGCTTAATGGAAGGACACAGATGCCGTTGGAGTATCTTATAATCACTCAGCAAACCTTTTAAATTATTTAGATGATCATTTATTCTTTAAATAGTCAATATTGGCAAATCGCTTAACTGCGAACCCTTCTTCGCAATTTGGCAGACCCCGAGTGAGATGTTACCACCAACCCGCAGGCAAAGGCACCATTCATGGAATTCTATTTCTCTGTGGAAGTCTCTTTAATGGCACAACAGCCACAAACTTTTGCCCTTACTTCATCATTTGCACTAAGCCGTGTGATGGGTTCTCAATGTTAAAATACTTGTTAAACTGATGATCCTATGATGATGCCGAGTCTGAATGGTACTCACTACGATGCTGTCATTGATTCCTGCCAATACTAATGTCTGTGCAACATCTGCTGTCGACGAGTGATTAATGTTGATTTGAATGTGGCTTTTCACCTCCCCTTTTCTGAGATGATACCCCGTTTTCCATTTAAAAATTCAAATTCTTGGAACAATGAGTTTTTCTTGTGTAAATGGAATCGATTTCACATTTAACCAGGTCGTTTACTCAAGGAAAACAAACGAAAGAAAACACATCAGCCAAACATTTTCCCATTGTGTGGAAAAAAAATGAAAAGTTTTTGCTTAGAAAGTTTATTTGACTAACAATAATAAGAATGATGAATGCCAAAAGATTATGCAAATAAAACGAAATAGAAAGATCAGAGCTGATTTTATTTGAAGTTTGACAATTTTTAATGACCTCCCTAGTGTTTGGAAAGACTGAATTTAAGTTGGATTAACATATTCATGAGAAAAAAGTAAAGTATGCAAGAGAGAAAGTGGCGCAGGGTGCCAACTTATCGGTCGGAGATAACCGATTTGTGCACACTTACAATCCTATACGACCTATAGTAAGTTGTACATTTTGCCCATGAACATTCCATTGAGGAACAGAGGCAAACAACTCACTTATCAATAAATGCTGTCCGATTCAAGTTTAAGCTCCGTGATAAGGGGCTTCATTTTTATGGCCGAGTCCGAACGGCGTGCCGCAATGCAACACCTCTTTGGGGAGAAGTCTATACATGGCTGCCATGCCAAATGGTACAGTACCTCACAAATGTCGCCATCAATAGGAGGGGATAACCACCGTTGAAAATTTTTTCTGATGTTCTTGCCAGTATTCGAACCCAGGTGTTCAGCGTCATAGGCGGATATCCTAATCTCTGCAATGCGGTCGCGTCCACATATAATTTACTTTACTCTACTTTAGTTGGCTGTGACAGAACATTTTTTTCCACTAGCCAAACGTAGAATAGCGTTCCAAGCGCCTCGATCTTCTGCGTTTATTTTATGATCTCTGACACCAAGTTGCGAGGTGTCTTCTACCACTTGATTTATCCATTTGGTTTTAATCGGCCCGGTTTGTGTGTACCATTGTGTTCGCCTTCAAAATACTTCTTTGCTGGAACTTCTTCATCCATTCTAACAACATGTCTTAGCCAACGCAGCCCCTGTATCTTAATACTTGTAACTATGCTATCGTCGTCATACATCTCGTACAGCTCGTGGTTCATATGACGCCTATATTCTCCATAAACGCAAACTGGTCCATATATTTTTCTAGCCGATCCGGGCCCGCTCCGCTGCGCCTTTTATAACTCGCTAATATCTTCTAATGTTGGGGACACTTCACCCTGAATGCGGATATCGAATTCGAGCCATTGTAGCCTATGGCGCTGAATGCGTTCGAATCCTGGCGAGAACAAATCGGACAAAGCGATGTTTATCTCCTTTTAATGTTGGCGACATTTGCGAGGTGCAATGCCATGCATAATCATTTAAAAAAAAAAATTCTTTTTTTTCTTTTTTCCAATTCAAGTTTAAACTTGAATTGGAAAGCTTGCATTGATGTGTGAGAATTTGCCGCTTCTCGATTCCTGGTGGTTATGCTCTTCCTTAGAGTAATGTTCTCAATGGGGGGAGGGATGGCATCTCAGACATTTCGACTCAGATAAGGATATCAAATTCGTGCTGCACTTCCAAATCCCTTTAATTTGAGCCCCATATTGCCATTGCCGGTAAATATGAACAGCTTGGAGGTTGTTTTGGGGCTGGGGCGTCCACCGACACTTTGCACTGAAAATACATATCAAATTCGTTCTTCATTCCCCACGGAAATGAAGTTCAGTTTAGGGGGTGCTTTATGACGTACCCCAAAACACTTGGCTCCAAAATTGGATATCAAATTCGTTTTATACTCACAAATACATTTCATTTGAGTCCCATATAACCATGGTCGGCTTATATCCCCATTTGGGGGTATTTGGGGGTAGGCGACCTCCCATTATTAGGACCTAATGTTTTATGTCATATTTGTATCTACTGCCTAATACTTTTCATTTGAGTCCGATATTGACATGAACTTCGAATATATCTGTTTAGAGAACCCCAAGTTGGGGGGAGGACCGCTAGGTACTTGGACCCAAATTTTAATACCATATTTGTTTTCTGGTCCTTCAATACCTTTCATTTGATACCCTTATTGTGCCCGCCGGACCACTTTCGGATATGGGTGTCGGTTTTGGGATAAGGGGGAGGATTCGCCTCCAACCGATATCTAAAAATTATATAGCCTATGTTTCCTTCCAGACAAACGTACACAATCTATGAACATTTTAAGAAAATCGGTTCAGCCAAGTATCATATAGTCATAATGGGTCTAATGGCGTTGTTGAGGGGTAGAGTTACCCCCTATAATTCGATCTAATTTTGTATGCCAGATTCGAAATCTACTCCCGAATACCTATCATGTGAGCCCCATATTGAAATGAACGTCCAATATGACTGTTTGGAGCAGTTTTGGGGTTGAGGCCATATTCGTATTCTACTCTCCAATACCTTTCATTTGATACCTATATTGTCCCGATAGGTCCACTTTTGACTTTGGGTTGTGTTTTTGATCTAAAGGGGAAAGTCCCCCCCCCCTTCCGATACCGATAAATTATATAGTCTATATTTCCTTTCAGACCAACCTACACAATATGGGAAAATTTTGAGAAAATCGGTCCTGCCGATTCTCAGTCTATATGGTACAAACAAACCGAGTCTCATATACCCGGCTAATGTGCCCATTTTGGGCGCTTTTGTGGGGTTGGGGTGACCCTCTATACTTCGAATTTCGAAATTTGTATGTCAGCTTCGTTGTCTACTCCCGCACACTTTTCATTTGACACCCATATTGTCCTTATCGGTCCACATTTGATTTTGACTGGTGTTTTTGGGGTAACGATGGAGGGTCCGCCCCCTTCCGATAAAAATAAATTATAAGGCCTATTTCTACTTCCTGACCATATTCGTAATCTACTCCCGAAAACCTTTCATTTGAGTCCCATATTGTCATGATCGTCAAATAAACCTATTTTAAGGGGTTTTGGGGCTGGGACGGTCCCCCAGGTACTTGGACCCAACTTTTCTTCCAGATTAACCTACATAATCTGTTAAAATTTCAAGGTAATCGGATCAACTGTTTTTAAGTCTATACGAAACAAACAAACCGACAAACAAACAAACACAAAATGAATTTTATATATAAGAAGAAGATATCAGGTTATGGACCGATTTGGACCATAGTTGATACTGATGTTGAAAGTCATAGGCCTTAAGTTCGGCCGATCTGAACTTTGGATACCCACCACCTCGGGTATACATATAAACCACCTTTCATCAAAATCCGGTGAAAATTGCATACCTTATGTCCATAGCAATGTATATCGAAATATGATCCGATTTGAACCAAATACTAATAAGTACAATACAAGTCATTGTTCAATTATGTATAACAAAATATCTGTTTAGTAGCTATATCTAAAAGTAAACTGATCTGAATCATAAACAATATGGATGTCGAAAAGCTTAACGTAAGTCAATGTGTCAAATTTTAGTTAAATCGGATTATAAATGCGGCTTTTTTGGGACCAAGACTTATAAAGGATGATTTTTTTAAGGTTAGGATTTTCATGCATTAGTATTTGACAGATCACGTGGGATTTCAGACATGGTGTCAAAGAGAAAGATGCTCAGTATGCTTTGACATTTCATCATGAATAGACTTACTAACGAGCAACGCTTGCAAATCATTGAATTTTATTACCAAGATCAGTGTTCGGTTCGAAATGTGTTCATTCACCGTAACGTTGCGTCCAACAGCATCTTTGAAAAAATACGGTCCAATGATTCCACCAGCGTACAAACCACACCAAACAGTGCATTTTTCGGGATGCATGGGCAGTTCTTGAACGGCTTCTGGTTGCTCGTCACTCCAAATGCGGCAATTTTGCTTATTTACGTAGCTATTCAACCAGAAATGAGCCTCATCGCTGAACAAAATTTGTCAAAATTTGAACACATTTCGAACCGAACACTGATTTTGGTAATAAAATTCAATGATTTGCAAGCGTTGCTCGTTAGTAAGTCTATTCATGATGAAATGTCAAAGCATACTGAGCATCTTTCTCTTTGACACCATGTCTGAAATCCCACGTGATCTGTCAAATACTAATGCATGAATATCCTAACCTCAAAAAAATCACCCTTTAGCTGCATATATGGCAACTATATGCAAATCTTGCTCGATCTAGACCAAATTGCAGAAATATGTGGAGAGGCTTAACTTAACTCTCTGTCCAAAAATTCGACAACATCGGACAATAAATGCTCCTTCTATGGGCCCAAAACATTATATCGAGAGATCGGTCTATATGGCAGCTATATCCAAATCCGGACCGATTTGAGTGAATTTGAAGAAGGATGTCGAAGGGCGTAACACAACTCACTATCCCAAATTGCGGCGACATCGGACAATAAATGCGCTTTTTTATGGTCCCAAAACCTAAAACCGAGAGATCGGTCTATATGGCAGCTATATCCAAATCCTGACCGATCTGTGCCATAATGCAGAAGTATGTCAAGGAGTTGAACTTAACTCACTATTCCAAATTTCGGCGACATCGGACAGTCAATGCGCCTTTTATGGGCCTAAGACCCTAAATCGGAGGATCGGTCTATATGGCAGCTACATCCAAATCTGGACCGATCTGAGCCAAATTGACGAATAATGTCGAAGGGCCTAACACAACTCACTGTCCCAAATTTCAACAAAATCGGATAATAAATGTGGCTTTTATGGGCTTAAGACCCTTAATCAGAGGATCAGTCTATATGGCAGCTATATCCAAATCTGGATCGATCTAAGCCAAATTGACGGAGGATGTCGAAGGGCCTAACACAACTCACTGTCCCAAATTTTAGCAAAATCGGATAATAAATGTGGCTTTTATGGGCCTAAGACTCTTAATCGGAGGATCGGTCTATATGGCAGCTATATCCAAATCTGGATCGATCTGAGCCAAATTGACGGAGGATGTCGAAGGGCCTAACACAACTCACTGTCCCAAATTTTAGCAAAATCGGATAATAAATTTGGCTTTTTTTGGCCTAAGACCATAAATCGGGGGATTGGTCAATATGGGGGCTATATCAAGATATAGTCAGATATAGCCTATCCTCGAATTTAGCCTGCTTATAGACGAAAAAAGAGTCTGTGCAAAGTTTCAGCTCTATATCTTTATTTTTGAAGACTGTAGCGTGATTTCAACAGACAGACGGACGGACATGTCTAGATCGTCTTAGATTTCTACGCTGATCAAGAATGTATATACTTTATAGGGTCGGAAATGGATATTTCGATGTGTTGCAAACGGAATGACAAAATGAATATACCCCCATCCTTCGGTGGTGGGTATAAAAATCGTCAGAAATCACAAAGAAGCAAATTTTAATTCTGTCTTTAAAAAAATGTCGAAAATCTAAAAATTCCTTTTTAGAGGGGCCCGAGCCTGAACCAAATTTTCCCTCTAGAAGATATTTTATTGAAATTTTGCCTTTGAAAAATTTATTTCAGAGGGGCCCGAGCCTCCGTGCTGGCTATGTTTCTTGCTCCCATATATAACTTTCATCCGATATGCCCTTTTAAACTTGTAGAAGCCTCAATTTTGATCCGATCTTTACTAAATTTTCCATTAGGTGTTTAATTTGACGTTTTAATACGTGTGTGTAAAATCAGTCCAGATTTATATGCAGCTCCCATATATATTTTTTAGACGACATTCACCTTTAAAACTGCGGTAGCCAGAATTGGGGTCATATTGAAAAAACATCTTGCTACACAATTCGTAATTTTTGTAAGTAATCAATATTAAAGTCTGACAAGATTTAGACATAGGTAGGTAGACTCGGTGGTGTAGGGTATTATATAGACGGCTGCTACTGGTTCAGAAATTGATTAGTTTCTAGCACCGCAGGATACTATTTAAAGATCTCTTCAAATCATTCAACACCCTGGAAGTAGTTTTAGTTCATCTAATTAATAACTTGTATCTGTTTAAAGCTTCAGCTTGTAATGTCCAGGATACGTTATGAATCCTTGATGCAACTTTTCAAATGTAACTTTCGAGCATCATTACGTTCAGGAGAAAGATAGGACTTCGGGAGCCTTTAAAAACGCTAGCAACAATCGGGTGGGGGGTTCGTGTCCTTCTTTTCCCAAACTAAATTCCTATTACATTAATTATTATTGTAGACTCCCTTTTTATTTGACTATTGAAGCTACAAGGGCAATTTTGATTAGAAAACCAAATAAAACTATACAAATTTACGTTATAACCTAACCGGAACAGATGATATTTATCGACTGGCGAACGCAAAAAAATATCTCCCCCAGATGTTGACGAGGGAATCGTCTCACAACCCACGCCTACCATTGTCCTAGAGACGTACAACCTTTTATCTAGGACCCCTACTGTGAAAGCTAATATTTCATTTTTCTATAACCTTACATTCCTTGAAGAAAACATCGAAAAATTCTATTTTCGCATAATTAAATATAAATTACAACTTTATTCATTGAAATTTCATATTTCTTAAGTTTAAATAATTCAATGCTTATAAAAGCTGGACATAGATTCCTAAGTAATTAATTAATTTTTTCCCTTATTTGATAATAACTTCTAAGTAAACCTTACAAATTTAAATATCTTAAGCAAAAAAAGAAATATATCCTATATATATATCATACAAAAATATGTCTAAGTCTAAGTACTCATAAAATCTAGCACGAAAATAGTAACCCTATTAAGTAAATTATGTGTTTGGGCACATGTATCTTCTCTATGGCAATTTTAAATTCCTTCTTTTCAAATATTTCTTCTACGTGAAACAACAAAAGCAAATATCAATGATCGAGCAAGTGAGTATGTCACAGAGAGCAATGGTAGCTTTGCATGAGAGCGGTATAACACTTTTTGTTCTGTTTGAAGCCATAGCAATTAATTTGTTATACTAGGGCTCCATACAATATGGGGGCAGAGCTCCAGAAAGCAAGAAAAAAAAACAAACAAAACCCATCAATGAATGGGAAAAGAGATGAATGAAAGTATTAAAACAAAAATTATTAATGGAACGTATATCGATTCCATGCAAAGCTACACACTCATGTTACATACAAACATGTAGCATGTACCCTCGAGGAAAAAATTGGTGCAAGTAAATTTTTTTTTTTTTTGATCACGCATAAAAATTATATTCTTTTAATCGATTTTAGGGGTTTTTAATAATAAACTCACCAGCTTTACATGTCCATGATGAAGGCCTTCCCACGGTGTACAGCTGCTATATATTAAGGGGAGAATATCAAGAAAAGAAATTTAACTTGCAATAAGCTCCATTTTGCTCGACCAAAATCTAGTGTTTCACTGCCTTTAAAATGTAATGAAGTAAAAAAATATTACGTTTTGTTCTAATTTAAAGAAAAAATTACAAATTTAACTTATCTTAAGGTTTTTTTTTTCATAACATTATGATGGAGGATGTTTGTCTTTTTTCCTCAGTGGTTCATCATTGTTCAGCCTGCATTTTGACAAAAAAAAAGTCACAGCGCTGGAGCAAAGTGTTCTCGTATATCACTACATGGTTCAGTCAAATAACTTAGGGTGAATCTGCGTTAGACTACTTCTTATTTTTGCTTCAATTGGGTACAATGATGGATGATAAGGGCTGATGGTCAAGGTGCCGCAGACTTAAGCGTCTGGCTGTGGTTTTTAGCACGTGGAATTACATTTAATTTTTGGTTCCTCTCACAAAAATTGTTCCAGCTCTTTCCTGAATAATTTCAGAACAATTGGTTTTCGGACTGAAGATGAAATGCTCCCTTCTTCCCCGAGACTATGGGATTCTAAGACGAGCTTTGGCCACGTGTAAGGAAGCGGTCTCTGCACCAAATGTGCGTGCCGTAAACACCAACAAAAACACTTTTCCAAGGCAATCTCTTGGAATCAAATGAGGACAAAATATGCCAAAATCTCCTGAATGAAAAATCTCCCACTTGGAGTTTGGTAAAGCCCTTGTACCTCAACGATACTCAAGGACAGAAAACGTGTTCCAAACTGGCGTGGCCTGGAGAAAATTAAGGTTTTTCAAAGACTAATAAATTTCAATATCATGTGATATTCCATACCTTTTCAATATTTATTCGCACTTATAAAAAATTCAATTTACGTTTATTTCACACTTAGCACGTTTTTTCCAGTCTAACGATTGCACAGAAACTTTATGATCTTTATTCCTACTATTATTTTACTCTATTGCTGATGTGGATGATACGGTGGTCGAAAAAGAAAGGAAGTACCTGATTTTTCTGAATGCCTCTTTGACTATTGGCCGGTGTACATCAAAAGAAAAATAAAAAAATGTCAAAAGTGCTAAAAACATTAGGGTTGTATCTTCAAAAACCCCATAAAGTTGCCACTAAAAAAAAAAAGGGTGACACTAACAGAATAAAAGAAACATATTAAAATCATATGTGTCATGACTAGATCATAAAGCAGAAACAATACAATCAATCTGCACCGTTCATGTTAATTCTAATAAACAAATTTAGAAAAATATACTGAAAATAAGTATAAAACTTATTATGACAAATTTCGAAGGGAAATATACTAAGTAAAACATCTGAAAATATATTCGAGGAAAATTTATTTATGTATTTATATTTTTTGCAAACTAAGGCAAAAGAGTAAAGAAGGTGCTATTGAGAAGCGGATAAAGTGGCCATTAAGACGACCATTACAAAACCAGATAATTTTCTTGATTTCAAGAAAAAATTAGCTGGAAAAAAGCGTCAAGTCTTTATATCTTTTCCATGAAAAGTTCCAACTAATTTTCCCTCCATATCCTCCAGTACGTAATAATGACCCCCGAGTCTTTCACGAACCTTCGCCTTCACGAAGACAGGAGCGAGCTTCGCATTAAAGCCTTTCTCAAAACTGCTCTGGGCGAAATTCCGCCGATAAACTATCTGGCCTATATCGAACCTCTGGGGTCTAGTGCGAAGGTCGTATTGACGTTTATTGCGATCGAATGCATCTTTCACGTGCCTTCGTAGATTCCTACGTAATAGTTGCAACTGATCGTCCCTGGAAATAGCATTTGTGGGTTCATCTAAAAGTTGCAATTTCCTAAGCAGTGCATACGATGAGCCATGAGTTATCATGTCAAATCCATACAGAGCATGGTATGGAGAACAGTCTATGCTTTGATGAAAGGAATTGCGCAGTGCACAACTAATCGCACTTAGGTTCTGATCCCATTCACGATGATCAGATTTCAAAAATGCCCTGATACCAGCTATTAATGAGCGATTAACTCGCTCCGAGGCATTTGCCTGAGGGGAGTAGAAAGCAGTGTAGACGTGGTTTATACCATAACAGGTAAAAAAGGCATTCAGATCATTGGCCTTAAACTGACTACCGTTGTCAGACACTATAGATTCAGGCACACCATATGTATGGAAAATTTGTCTCTCCAAAAACTCCTTAATAACAGCAGAGGTAAACTTCTTTAGGGGACATAGCCAATGGAACTTGCTGAGATGATCCAAGACAATCAATATGCCTATATAGCCGGTCTTGCTTCTGGGGTATGGCCCCAACAAATCGATATAAAGGCGCTGGAATGGACGTATCGAGACTGTGTGTTTGCCCATTGGAGGCTTCATGACGACATTGGACGATTTAGTCGTTTTACAAATCTCACAGTTCCTAACATAGTCCCGAACATCCCGCGCCATTCCAGGCCAATAAAAATGTCTTCGTAGCAATTCCAAAGTCTTGGCCATTCCACCATGCGCCGTCAAAGCGGTGTCATGAGCCCTTGCAATTGTCTTAGTCCGGATTCTACAAGGCAACCAAAGTTTCCATGCACAGTTTTCTTGTTCTTCGTCGCCAGAGTAGTGCTCGGTACGAAAGTAGACATACCCATCAGAAATCCTGATATCAGGAAACTTTATTTGATTTTCCTCTACCTTCCTTCGCAATTCAATGTAGTCATCATCCTTGAAAAATTCGGAATTCAGATCGATCTCTGGGAGTACGACCTCCACACCTGAAATCTCATTAAAAGGAATTCTCGAGAGAGCGTCAGGAACAACGTTCGTCTTGCCCTTTCTATGGCTGGTGGTAAAATTGTATGTCTGGAGTTTCAACACCCAGCGAGCCAATCTCCCGCTCAAATCTGGTTGTCTCATCAGCCATAGGAGGCTGGAGTGATCGGTGATCACTTCAAATTCCTGAAGCTCTAGGTAACACCTAAACCGTTTGATTGCTTCCACAGCAGCTAAACATTCGCGCTCCGTCACACTATAATTACGCTGCGCGGTGTTTAGCTTCTTGCTCATGAAAGCAATCGGTCGTTCATTCCCTTCCTCATCCAATTGGACTAGCACGGCTCCGATTCCGAAGTCGCTCGCGTCACAGTGGAGATAAAATTTTCTGGTAAAGTCTGGGTTCGAGAGGACTGGAGCAGAAGTAAGCAATTGCTTAAGATTTTCAAATGCCCTTTGAGCATCTTCGGTCCACTTAAATTGCTTTTTGCTCTTCAGTACCTCTGTTATGGGAAACGTCTCAGTAGCGAAATTCTGCACGAACCTCCTGTACCACCCAGTAAGACCTAAAAAGCCACGTACTTGCTTTAGGTTACGCGGGACAGGCCAGTTCGTGATGGCAGTAACCTTTTCAGGGTCAGTTGTAATGCCACCATTACCTATAACGTACCCTAAATAATTCACTGTTGTCACGCAGAATTTGCTTTTAGAGACGTTCAAGGTGAGATTCGCCTTGCGGAACTGGGACGATATCCTAACCAAAACTTCCAAATGTGAGGGGAAATCTTCTGACACGATGATGAGATCATCCAAATACCCAAAGACGCAATGACGTAAATCGGGAGGGATGATCTCGTCCATTAGCCTGCACATGGTCTGAGGAGCATTACAGAGCCCGAAAGGCATTACCACAAACTGGTACAACGGTCTTCCCGGGACTGTAAATGCCGTCAGCTCCTTTGACCTCTCGTCCAGGCCAATTTGCCAAAAGGCGTCTTTAAGATCTAATTTAGAAATTAGGTTGGCCTTTGGCAATCGTGCGAAGATACCCTCAATATTTGGCAAAGGATATGCATCCTTTTTGGTAACCGCATTAAGTCTACGTGCATCCAGGCACAATCTCACTTTGTTGGGCTTCAATACAAGTCTCATTGGAGAACTCCAGGATGAGGTGGACGGTTCTATGACCCCTAAGGCCAACATCCTGTCGATCTCTGCGAATATAAGCTTCTCCACCGCAGGCGAAACAGGATAGAATCGCTGCTTTATTGGTGGTGCATCACCAACATCTATCGAGTGCTTAATGAGACTTGTCCTACCCAAGCCCTGAGTTTCGAAGTTGGGAAACAGATCAATAACAGACCTCAATCGCTTGGTCTGTTGGGCAGTCAATGGATAAATTTCTGGTTGCTCAAGTTGATTCCCTATTTTGCAATTCCCATTCACTGCCGATAAATCATGTAATTTATCGGACATCTTCCCGGACACAATTAAGTCCACAGATCCTAGAACATCGGGAAATAGTCCGAACGCTCTCAAAAAATCTGTACCAAGGATCAATCGTTGCTTTATAGATGGTATCACGAAAAGTCTAAGCCGAGAAGATTTGCCCTTAAAAGAAACTGTAACATCAACCCATCCTAAAACCTTCTGAATAGCCCCATCCGCAGTCTTCACCTGGGATTGGCATTTTAAAAAGTTTGGATAATTGGAGAAATCTGTTGTTGCCAATTCTGCGCCGATGCAACTAACATTGGCCCCTGAATCAAGAAGACCAAATTCCTCAAAATCCAAAAATGAAATCTTCGCATAATATCGCATATCGTCAGGGTTAGAGAAAATTGTAGAAACAAAGAAATCCTTATAAAATTTCCGTCTCCTATAAAACATTCTAAGGCGAATAGTGGACCGTCTTGGACGTTTCCTAGTATTGGCCAAGATCGAAGAGACATTAAAAATCTCGTCTCTTCTCTTCAAATAAAGTTCATAACGCCTGTGATATGGTAATCGTGGAAAAAGGATCCGTCGTGAATCGTCATGGTTGTGTGAATAATCAAAATTGGGTCTCTTAAGAATTCGAATTGATTTCGTATTGAAATCGTTTCGATTCTCGTTCGTCCCGTCAGGTAATTGCGTATCTGTATTCTCACTAGAAGGGTCTAAATCGTCATATGGGTTCTCAATAGGATCTAGTCCTTTTGAGGACCCACTGGTCTGAAGTTTTTTTGCTGGTTCAATCTCCTTGACTTACAGTCATTACAGTTGGGCTTGAAAATTC
Organism: Stomoxys calcitrans; assembly: GCF_963082655.1. NCBI lineage: Eukaryota > Metazoa > Arthropoda > Insecta > Diptera > Muscidae > Stomoxys > Stomoxys calcitrans. Next base: position 174,477,830 of record NC_081553.1, read on the forward strand.
CCTTGGCTCCACAGCCATAGCAAAAAATTGTCCTATCCTGCAGACAGTCTTGCCAGTAATGATCTGTAGCGTCACAATTCCAGCACTTGAAAGAAGAGTTGGGCCTAACGAGAGCATCTACCTGGGGTTCAAAATCCTCTGCAATCTTCACATCCTCATCTATATCAACCTCTGCAACATTTCTCCTAGGAACAGCAACATTATAGCCAGCATGACGAAGTCCAAAACTCCTCCTAACGTATTCATCATTAAGGAAGTTTTCTCTTGTCTGAACTAACTGGCGAAGATGAGATATAGAATTTATCCTAATATATAGGAGGTCTTGCCGAATCTCAGGCCTTAGATTACGAGAAAGGATCTCAATGAGTTCCTCCTCAGATAAAGGAGTAGGCAGTCTATCCATTATAACAGAAACTGAATCTAAGAAAGAATCAAATGACTCGTTCGCCTTCTGCTTACGATTGCGAATTTCCTCTTTAAGATCAAAGGACGTTTTGAATTCTTTATATTGGCCACGAATAGCCTCGCAGAAGTCATTCCAATTTATCGGGGAGGTCTTCTTATGATACCTCCAGTACCATTCCTTTGCCTTTCCAACTAATAAAGTATTCAAATTTCGAATAATGACGGAAAAATCACCGTTAAAATTATCATTTGTCAGAGAAATAATCCTGTACAAAAATTCCTCCACACCAAGTCCATACGCAGACCCGTCAAATTTAATATTCCAACTTTGGACAATTGATGTGACCTTATCTGAAGGAAAACCACTAACGTTGGAGTGTGAAAATGCATTAGGGGACAAATTAAAAATCTGTGAATTATTTGAAGCACGGCCTGCTGGAGGGTGAAAATTGTTTCCCTGTGGGACACTAACATTCTCGTCACTGACATTGTTCATAGTCTGACTCAAATTATTCAGAGGCCTTTGAGAAGAAGGGATATTACGATTTGCATTAGCAGGAGGTGCAAAGTTCATATTTTGAAGCATCCTACTCAAATTTGTCTCGATCAATTGGTTAATTCTACTATAATCCACCAATACTGGTGCAGTATGAATCGGAGCAGATTGCATTGGAGCCGTATGAGCTGAAGCAGCATGAATTTGAACAGAATGAAGTGCCGCAGGTTGAGATAAACCACGAGCGGGAGAAATTCCCCGACTTGGATTGGTCTGTAAATTACTTCGATCAGGTGTACTCGGAAAATCCAAACTACGATTCAACTGCTGATACTGTGTATCCTGAAATTCACGCGTCGTACTACGAGTCTGATAATGCTTTGGCATTGCGCCTCTGCCCTTGCCCCTCTGACTGCCCTTAAATGGCGGCACAGATCTGTGGCCAATCTTCAAAACTCTCAACTCGCTGAGTTGACAGGGTTTCTTACAAACGGGACACTCTGACGCATTTGACAAATATTCCTCTATGCACTGTCTATGAAATGGATGCGAACATTCATTCAAAATCAAAAAGTCCTGTCCTTCGGTCATAGTGATGTGACAAACCTGACAAGCGGAAGGTTCTACCACAGATGAATCTGCAGGAGGATCAGATGCAGACGCACCTGCAGGAGGTGGTGTTCGTTCCAAGTTCATGATAAAAACAATGGGGTCGAACGAAATCGTATCTCAAATATACAAAAGAAATTCGAAAATAAAAATCCCAAACAAATGTTTTATAACCAAAAAGTTCACACACTTCAAAGTTCAAACATTTCAAAATCTCTCATATAGTATTAGGATCAGTTTCGAATGTATAAAGTATTTGCGTTTTTCGAGTTAATGCATATAATTTTGTTTTCTTCGCGGATATGTAAGGTAAAAAAAATTAACAAAAAAATTCGCAGTTTGGTCGATAAATATAGGGTAGCAAAACCTGGCTATGGAGTAACTTATAGTCTTAACAAAACCGTCTATCCGATCAAACCAGAGTGAGATCTTATTGTCACAAAACATCTCACCTCTGAGAAAAATGGTCAAAAAATTGCCGATTGCAAAATTGTTGAAGTTCAAAAATCTCTCAGGTTCTGATAACAAAGTTCTGGATAAATAAAATTGAAGAAATTATAAGAAACCTTCAAAGTAATAAAGATATTTGACTTCAATCATGCAGGAAACTGAAAAGGGTAAACAGTCAATAATCGGTTAGTCATTTCGACTCCAATCAAAATACTAAAATTCCAGAAAACTACTGCAAACTATTTCAAAATCATGTAATCTCAAAATCAAGCATCTCTAAAACTTTGGCAATAATGAAATCTAAAAACTGATTACAAAGCTAAGATAGAGCCTTTGGACAGCGTCCTTCGGGCCCCACGTTGGGCGCCAAATTATGTAATGTCCAGGATACGTTATGAATCCTTGATGCAACTTTTCAAATGTAACTTTCGAGCATCATTACGTTCAGGAGAAAGATAGGACTTCGGGAGCCTTTAAAAACGCTAGCAACAATCGGGTGGGGGGTTCGTGTCCTTCTTTTCCCAAACTAAATTCCTATTACATTAATTATTATTGTAGACTCCCTTTTTATTTGACTATTGAAGCTACAAGGGCAATTTTGATTAGAAAACCAAATAAAACTATACAAATTTACGTTATAACCTAACCGGAACAGATGATATTTATCGACTGGCGAACGCAAAAAAATATCTCCCCCAGATGTTGACGAGGGAATCGTCTCACAACCCACGCCTACCATTGTCCTAGAGACGTACAACCTTTTATCTAGGACCCCTACTGTGAAAGCTAATATTTCATTTTTCTATAACCTTACATTCCTTGAAGAAAACATCGAAAAATTCTATTTTCGCATAATTAAATATAAATTACAACTTTATTCATTGAAATTTCATATTTCTTAAGTTTAAATAATTCAATGCTTATAAAAGCTGGACATAGATTCCTAAGTAATTAATTAATTTTTTCCCTTATTTGATAATAACTTCTAAGTAAACCTTACAAATTTAAATATCTTAAGCAAAAAAAGAAATATATCCTATATATATATCATACAAAAATATGTCTAAGTCTAAGTACTCATAAAATCTAGCACGAAAATAGTAACCCTATTAAGTAAATTATGTGTTTGGGCACATGTATCTTCTCTATGGCAATTTTAAATTCCTTCTTTTCAAATATTTCTTCTACGTGAAACAACAAAAGCAAATATCAATGATCGAGCAAGTGAGTATGTCACAGAGAGCAATGGTAGCTTTGCATGAGAGCGGTATAACACTTTTTGTTCTGTTTGAAGCCATAGCAATTAATTTGTTATACTAGGGCTCCATACAATATGGGGGCAGAGCTCCAGAAAGCAAGAAAAAAAAAACAAACAAAACCCATCAATGAATGGGAAAAGAGATGAATGAAAGTATTAAAACAAAAATTATTAATGGAACGTATATCGATTCCATGCAAAGCTACACACTCATGTTACATACAAACATGTAGCATTCCTACCCTCGAGGAAAAAATTGGTGCAAGTAAATTTTTTTTTTTTTTTTGATCACGCATAAAAATTATATTCTTTTAATCGATTTTAGGGGTTTTTAATAATAAACTCACCAGCTTTACATGTCCATGATGAAGGCCTTCCCACGGTGTACAGCTGCTATATATTAAGGGGAGAATATCAAGAAAAGAAATTTAACTTGCAATAAGCTCCATTTTGCTCGACCAAAATCTAGTGTTTCACTGCCTTTAAAATGTAATGAAGTAAAAAAATATTACGTTTTGTTCTAATTTAAAGAAAAAATTACAAATTTAACTTATCTTAAGGTTTTTTTTTCATAACATTATGATGGAGGATGTTTGTCTTTTTTCCTCAGTGGTTCATCATTGTTCAGCCTGCATTTTGACAAAAAAAAAGTCACAGCGCTGGAGCAAAGTGTTCTCGTATATCACTACATGGTTCAGTCAAATAACTTAGGGTGAATCTGCGTTAGACTACTTCTTATTTTTGCTTCAATTGGGTACAATGATGGATGATAAGGGCTGATGGTCAAGGTGCCGCAGACTTAAGCGTCTGGCTGTGGTTTTTAGCACGTGGAATTACATTTAATTTTTGGTTCCTCTCACAAAAATTGTTCCAACTCTTTCCTGAATAATTTCAGAACAATTGGTTTTCGGACTGAAGATGAAATGCTCCCTTCTTCCCCGAGACTATGGGATTCTAAGACGAGCTTTGGCCACGTGTAAGGAAGCGGTCTCTGCACCAAATGTGCGTGCCGTAAACACCAACAAAAACACTTTTCCAAGGCAATCTCTTGGAATCAAATGAGGACAAAATATGCCAAAATCTCCTGAATGAAAAATCTCCCACTTGGAGTTTGGTAAAGCCCTTGTACCTCAACGATACTCAAGGACAGAAAACGTGTTCCAAACTGGCGTGGCCTGGAGAAAATTAAGGTTTTTCAAAGACTAATAAATTTCAATATCATGTGATATTCCATACCTTTTCAATATTTATTCGCACTTATAAAAAATTCAATTTACGTTTATTTCACACTTAGCACGTTTTTTCCAGTCTAACGATTGCACAGAAACTTTATGATCTTTATTCCTACTATTATTTTACTCTATTGCTGATGTGGATGATACGGTGGTCGAAAAAGAAAGGAAGTACCTGATTTTTCTGAATGCCTCTTTGACTATTGGCCGGTGTACATCAAAAGAAAAATAAAAAAATGTCAAAAGTGCTAAAAACATTAGGGTTGTATCTTCAAAAACCCCATAAAGTTGCCACTAAAAAAAAAAGGGTGACACTAACAGAATAAAAGAAACATATTAAAATCATATGTGTCATGACTAGATCATAAAGCAGAAACAATACAATCAATCTGCACCGTTCATGTTAATTCTAATAAACAAATTTAGAAAAATATACTGAAAATAAGTATAAAACTTATTATGACAAATTTCGAAGGGAAATATACTAAGTAAAACATCTGAAAATATATTCGAGGAAAATTTATTTATGTATTTATATTTTTTGCAAACTAAGGCAAAAGAGTAAAGAAGGTGCTATTGAGAAGCGGATAAAGTGGCCATTAAGACGACCATTACAAGCTTCAATTATGGGGGTATTGGGTTGCCCAAAAAGTAATTGCGGATTTTTTAAAAGAAAGTAAATGCATTTTTAATAAAACTTAGAATGAACTTTAATCAAATATACTTTTTTACACTTTTTTTCTAAAGCAAGCTAAAAGTAACAGCTGATAACTGACAGAAGAAAGAATGCAATTACAGAGTCACAAGCTGTGAAAAAATTTGTCAACGCCGACTATATGAAAAATCCGCAATTACTTTTTGGGCAACCCAATATTTCCTTGGTTTTGAGGATTTACTGTAATAGCAAATTAGATTTTCCAATTCGCTTCATAAAATTTCTAAACAACCAATCATTTAAGCAAAACAAACACTTTAATACTTCCCCACATGTTGCCTAAACGATTGCTCTTTAAAATGCCATTATTCCATATACAGCGGTCAAAAAAAGTATTCATCATTAGCAAAATTGATAATAAATTCACTTATTTTGGGTAATTGAAGAAAATTTAAAGTAAACAAATAATGCAGTTTTATGCAATAGTTTATTTTTCGTAATATGTTTTAAAATAAATTCAAAAAATAAATTTAATTAGCGCAAAAAATGCAATTTTATATAATGACACCAAAAACAGAACAAAAAAAGTATTCATCATTGATGTGCTATCATCAAAGTCAAATTCAAATATTATTTGGGAATCCCCCTTTTCTGTTTTATTTAGTAAAGGAGGCTTTGCCCTTGACAGCAAATATTTAATTTCATTGAAAATATAGTTTTTGTCAAAATGGGTCGTAAGCAAAACGAGGTTTCTGATGAGGTAAAAGTTTTAATAATAAAACACCACAGGAATGGTTTAACTCAAAAAACTATCAGTGAAATATTAAATAGACCACGATCTACTATACAATCCATCATCAGAAAGTGGACAAAAACGAAAACTGTTGACAATAAACCAAGATCTGGTCGACCAAAAGCACTTTCAGTTGGAGATGTGCGTTGGCTAGTGCGGCAAGTTCAGAAAACTCCGAAGACAAATGCGACCATTCTTCGTAAAAACACTATGGAATATTTAGGGAAGGAAGTTACTACACAAACAATTCGAAATACACTCAAAAGGCATAGTTACAGAGGAAGAACTGCACGTAAGAAGCCCTTTATAAATAAAATAAACCGAGTGAAAAGGCTAAACTTCGCAAAAATGTATGTAAAACAGCCCGAATCATTTTGGAAAACAGTCATTTTTGCAGACGAGAGCAAGTTTAATCTTTTTGGGTGCGATGGAAAGGTCATAGTGTACAGAAAACCAAATACAGAGCTTGAAGAACGAAACACAGTTGCTACTGTAAAACATGGTGGAGGTGGTTTAATGGTTTGGGGGTGTATGGCGGCTTCAGGAGCGGGAAATCTTGAAATTATTAATGGAGTAATGGATCATAAGTATTACATTGACATTTTAAAGAGGAATTTAAAAGATAGTGCTGTAAAACTTGGGCTTGGTAATAACTTTCAATATTATCAAGATAATGACCCCAAACATTCTGCTTTAAATACCAAGATGTGGATGCTGAATAACTGCCCCAAAGTCATTAAAACTCCTCCTCAAAGTCCCGACTTGAACCCAATTGAACATCTTTGGGAACATCTCGAACGCAAATTGAGAACGCGCAATTTTTCGAGCAAGAGTCAAATGCAACAGGTGATAATGGAGGAATGGACTAATATAGACCAAAATATAACCGCTAAATTAGTCCAATCGATGTCAAACCGTTTAAAAGAAGTTATAAGACGCGGTGGTCGAATAACAAAGTATTAATTTTTTTAAATTATGTTATTTATTTTTTTGTTTTTTTGCAATGATGAATACTTTTTTTGTTTAATTTTTTGTGTTCAGCTGTAAAATGGCCCTTTTTGTTCCAATAAATACTATTTTTTTCTTTAAAAACAATGAAATTGTGTACATATATATCACACAAGCACTACTGCATCATTAGTTTAATATGTTTTTATTCCAATTGTCTTTTGTAGACTTACTAAAAAAAAAACATTGAATGATGAATACTTTTTTTGACCGCTGTAAGTTGCATAAGCTTAGTGTAACGTTTGTTTAAGCTATTAAAGTTTTAACGTCAGTGCCTCAAACTGTTTGATAGGAGATTTTTTTTATTTTTTTGGTTTATTGCCTTTCCAATATTAAAAAATGTTCTCTCTTTTGAATGCAATCTAATATTTTGCTGGAACAAAAGGTTTGAACATTTTAAATATTACTGCACCATATTGGATGTTGAGTCACATTCAATATCTCCAGCAGGCTGTTATTGGGTACATTTGTCTATCTTTGCCATGCCAGGAGTCATTCACATGTTTGATACTGCGAACGAACCATTGTACGGCGTAGGTTTACCCACAGTCTATAGTGTGGCAGAAAAAAACGTTTCCAACTCCTTCTGCTTCCCATTTCACCCTACCCAAAAATTGTGTTGTAAATTTCCAATCTTTATTTGTTTAGTCACTGCTGCCGTTTTTGCTTTTGTTGCTGTCCTTTTATCGGCCTATCCAGGCGAAAAAAATATATTTTATGGGTTTGCAGTATTTCGGACGTATATATATCTATGCATTGTTTGTCTGTCTGGCTGCTCAGGAATGTGGAGGGGCAGATACTACCTCACCAAACATTTTTGTTGATTTTGTTGTTTTTGGAATGCCACTAGACAATGGACAGAGATAGAATGGTGCTTACTTTGCATGAAGTTGACAAAACCATGGAATTGTAGCATTGCTGCTGACGTCTGTAGTGTGGTTAGATTTGCTAGCCCTTAATGGTGCTGATGGTAGTTGTTGACTGGTCGGCTGTTGTAGAATTTTAGTTGATTCATATTCAGGAAAACCATTTGAGTGTGAATTTTCTACTTCCTATGGGCCACACTCCACAAAAACCTCTGTTCTATTCGCTGCCCACCAACCCCTTGTGTAATGTTGAATTTGGGGTTTGGATAATATACCCTCCCCAATTAACTGCAAGCATATTGACTTGTTTATAAGATTTGACTTCAAAATATTACACACTTTTAAAGCTACTTCCTACCTTTTGACTATCTAAATGTCTAAAGCTAACCAGCCTCCGAATTTTGAAAGTATTGGCTCCGGTTTACTTATTTCCCACCCCTATAAAGTCGATCTTCCTTTTTCACTTCTTGAACGTTAAAAGAGTGTAGTTATGTCTCTATCTTATACGCTCTTCGATGGCTTGGAATAATATTGTAAAAGGTACTTCGGACTCAGGTTTGTTGAAAGGCTTGGGGCGAATGATCATAAAACTCTCATCGATAAGGAGAAAAGCTCCCTGATTTGAGCTCGGAGATTCGCTGCACAATCTACCCCAAAAGCTACCCGTCAAGATTTGAAAACGGCACAACAGCCAACCAAAACGCTGCCATGACATGGAGGGCATCCTGTCACCAAAAGAACTAAGGCAATTAATATTGGATCAAGAACCTTTGTCAAGGACAGCTTGGTGATGGTGGTTGTCGACAAGGGAGCAGAGCTATACTGAATACCTTGGGATAATTAGAGTAGGATAGTCAATGGACTGTCATATGTATGCTCCGATGCCCTTGCGGGTTTGTGGCGAAACAGGCTGGCATCAGGACCAATAGCTTTCATAGATCAACGTTCAATTGACATGTATCGTTGCTCCTTTAAAAAGATTGGTGAGATCTGGCAAGGCGCAGCACTAGCATACGCATGAATATCAAGGACTCAGATTCTGAATCCATACTTGGGAAACCCACTAGGCGAGGGACTGTAACCCCTATCTTTCAACCACCGACTGGAAAATCGGTAGATTGAATGTGGCTGACGGCAATCAGAGACATGCAGTGTTTGTACTAAACTCCGGCTGTATCGCGGACCTCAACAAGTCTGAAGTAGTTGTATTCTGACGATTTAACAAGTTGATGCTGAAGGTACATAAAAGTGGTGGGGTCGGGGAGTCAGATGACGATTTAGCAGTTGTTACTGGATACTTGTCTAAGGAACTATCAACCACATATCCAAAGTCTGGTAAATTGCAGGAGACTGAAAATCCCCCTACCACAATCAGAAGTGATAGTGAAAACGTCGAGACGGGACCCGACAAACCTTGTGGGGGTGCATCTTCCGGTTGGATTAAGCTCAATGCGTCAGCGGAGAAGAACGGAAGTCAGAGATGGTGAAAGCGTCGATACGGGACCCGACAAACCCTGTGGCGTGCGCCAGCGGCGAATGACGGAACTCAAAATGTACTTCAACAGAAACAGGTAGTAAAGCATCTAAGAAAGAATCGTCCACACCGCCAGTATCCAGTGTCCTAAGGAAGAGTGATTACTTATCATCTCAAGATGGAACGAATTTTGCAAGGAGGTACTCCTGGCGAACTCAAAAGACGAGGCTAACGAAACAATGGTGAAAAGCCGAAAACATGACTATGATCGGGTTTCTGCTGATAAATCTCCACCATTGTGAGGCCGATTCGGCGCACTAAACGTTCAGAAGGACCTTTAGTGCAGGATTTGACGTTACCTTTATCCAGGAAAGGTGTGGAGGAATAGAACGAGGAGAAAGCATTCTTGCAATTAGTAGTCTGAGTGTTTTTCTTCTTCCGTCGCTAAGCTCTCAAGATTCAGCCTTGAAATAAATAAGCCCCATTTCTGGCTGCTTAAATATGGCAAACGATCCAGAGATGCCGCCTTCAAGCCTTAAGTTGCTGGTTGAAGCCGCCTCTGCAGGCAAACAGATTCTAATTGTAGGAGAGATACTTATCATCACCAGTAAGGGGGAAGTTCCAATATCAACGAAAGAGGTGAGCTGGTTAACGAATATATTATAAGTAGCAAACTAGGGATTTTGTACTTAAGAAAATAAACCGACCTTTATTACCAGGAACAGGCAGGAGGTACTATATGTTATCTTTGTATACGAGTATATATGCGGAAAGTTATGCAACTGGGAAGTGTTGGACGTCCGTACTTCCTCTGATCATCGTTATATTAGTTTCGGCCTTGGGGCAAATACTGTAGAAGTGGTCCCTCGTCATAAAAAGGCGGATTGGGAATAATTTCGACACGACTTTCCCCTCTAGACCTGAAAAGGAAGTGGCAACTACGGATGCCTCTTCAAGCGGATCCCAATAGCCCTGAATAGCTCTCTACCAGTCTGACACCATGGTGGACCCAAAAATCTTCAACAGAGCGAAAGCCACAAGGGCACTACACGATTGGGACGTCTATAAGGCTGAGCTAAGCAAATGTAAGGGCGAGCTTAGAAAGGCTCAGAACAAATCCTGGTTGAAGGCCTCCTGAGGCCTCTAAGCTAAGGTAGATTATATCCTCGAAACCTATTAAGAAACTGGAGCAAACTTCTCACAAATCAATGAGAGCAGTCCGATTCAATTAAGCTCAATGATAACCTATTACGGTGGGGTATATTCAGAAGTCACAGAATGTGTGGAGAATGTCAAGTGAAGAAATGCAAGAACTACTCACTGATACACATTTTCAGGGAAACTCTCCAACGGACAATGTAGGGCCAGCAGAGTTTGTCACTATTATGCATTTGTAGGATTTTGTTCGGAAAATTGTGTCTGAGTCAAACCATTTTTGAGCGATGAAAAGTTTTGACTTCTTTAAATCGCCGGCCTCTTATGATGTATCACCATTATATATATATATATATATATATATATATATATATACATATATATATATATATATATATTAGTTCCTGGGCTTAGGAAGATATACTCTGCCTGGATTAGCATGTCGAATATAGCCGTGGGATGGAGGGATATAAAGGTAATTTTTCATTTAAAAAGCAGGAAACCCGTTTCATACGGAAGCGAAAGATTTTCATCCTAAAAGTTTATTGTCTTTTATGCTTAAGACGTTAGAGACGTTGACACGTGAAACATATCTAAGGCAAAAGATATCTAAAGATCGCCGGTCGCGGCAACAGCATGCATATAAAGGGTGATTTTTTAGCATTTATCTTTTAGGCAACACTGGTTTAAACAGCTCACGCACGTTTTGGGTTTTGTTTCACTGTCAAACATCCTCAGTTTGGTCAATAATTTAACCACGAATCGTCTTACAAACGAAAAATGCTTGCAAATTATTGAATTTTATTATCAAAATGCGTGCTCTGTTAAGAAAGTTCATCGCGCGCTTCTTCTTCTTCAGCGACGAATCTCATTTTTGGCTCAATAGGTACATAAATAAGCAGAATTGTCGATTTTGGAGTGAAAATTAGCCAGAAGCATTGCAAGAGCTACCAATGCATTCGAAAAAGGCAGAGTTTGGTGCGGTTTATGGGCTGGTGGCATCATTGGAACGTACTTCTTTAAAGATAATGCGAATCGTACTGTGAATGGTGAGCGCTAACTGTGAATGGTTAGGCAAACTATTTTTTGCCTAAAATGCAAGAGCTTGACTTGCATGACATATGGTTTCAACAAGACGGTGCCACATGCCACACAGCACGCGTAACAATGGACTTATTGAGAGTCCATTATTTATTCTAAGCATTTATTCTAACGAATAGTTTCCCAGCATTCTTAGAGATATACTTCAGGAAGCCCTAAATATGACAGCGATGTACCGAAAGTGGTCTAGGCGTAAGTCCGTCTAAGACGGAGATATTTCTTTTCAGCAGGAAATACAAGTTACCTATAGTGGCACTTGTCTCTTTGGAAGGAGAAAATGTTCCATTTACAGAAAGCGCAAAATACCTGGGTGTTTTGCTGGACAGGGAATTGAACTTTTAACCAAACATTCTGGAAAGGGTAAGAAAGGCAACTCTTGCCCTATGCACCTGCAAGAGAGTCATTGGCAAAAGTTGGTGGCTTAAACCGCGTGTCATGCTCTGGGTATGTACCGCAGTTGCCAGACCAATAATCATATATGGTGTTGTGGTCTGGTGGATGGCGCTTCAAAAGTCCATCTACTGTTCAATACTCTGCCGAATCTAAAGGATGGCTTGTTTGTGCATCACAACCGCACTGAGGACGACATTATTTGATGCACTGAATTTAATGCTTCACCTAATGCCTCCGGACATTGGGGCTAGACAAATTGCTACGACCAATTCTGTCAGGCTAAGAGAGCTTTACTCTTGGTCAGGCAGTGACTACGGACACTGTATTATCCTGGATACAATGCTCGATATCCCAGACAGTGTGGATTACACATTGCCTGAGCTGCTTTTTTATAAAAAGTACTGTACCACTATTCATTATAGAACTCATTGGAACTACAATAGAAGATTACTATGCGGATGGTTCCAAACTAGGCGACCAGTTGGGATTTGGGGTGTACTCTTTAGAACTTGTACTTGTGTAAGTAAGTAGTGGCAACGATATTTGCCGGAAGTCGATTCCACATTCGTTTTGTTCGGGCAAAAAACGAGTTTTCACTGTAATTCAGGGTTCGGTCAACTGGCCAATCGATTATATACTGGTGTGCATTCCCAGAAAATCTTGTTTCCCTAGTGAACCTCCTTACTTCAGGGATAAGAAGTCGTCTCTGCGAAGCAAACACCATCATAGTATCGATAAAACAGCACCACGCTGCCCACAACAGAGCTTAAGGGAGACAATGAAGTCGGATACCCTACCATCATCGATCAACACCATCGCACTAATCTGAATCCAGTTAAGTAGCTCCATGGAGGATCTTGGAGCCCTAGCCCATGCATCGAAGTTATATTCCATATTTGGCCTAATGGAGGAAGGAAGTTAAATACTTTTTGCATCTCTTAGGAAAGCCCAAACACTTGAATGCTTCATTCGAAACTTCAAATGTATGTTTTGACCAAGGGACATCACATTGTATCCTCATACCTAGAACTTCAAAAGCTCAACAACAACAACAAACTGATTGCTCAACAACAATTTCGCCAAAAGATAATGACGATCGTAAAGGTTTAGTAAATCGTTTGTGTGACAACATACAGCACTATGGTCGAAAGGAAATGAAAGTCAGAGGTTGCTGTCATCCGCAAATGAGTTAATCGAATTCGAAGACTGACCCAAAAGGCCGTCAACGGAAACAAGGAAAAGTAGGGTAGATCGGATTCGAAGTCTGAAGCAAAGAATTGTCAATGAAAATAAAAACCAGTAAAAAGGCGCTAAGTTCGGCCGGGCCGAACTTTGGATACCCACCACCTCGGGTATATATGTAAGCCACCTTTCGTCAAAATCCGGTGCAAAACTCATGCCTTATGCCCCATAGCAGCTATATCAATATATGTTCCGATTTGGACCAAATACTAATAAGTAAAATCCTTTGTTCAATTGAATATGACGAAGTATTGGTCTTTTTAGTAGTTATATCTAAAAATAAACCGATCTGAACTATATACGACACGGATGTTGTAAAGCATAAAATAAGTCAGTGTGTCAAATTTCAGTGCAATCGGATTAAAATGTGCCTTATATGGGGCCAAGACTTTAATCGGTATATACGGCAGCTATATACAAATCTTAATCAATCTACACTAAATTGCAGAAATATGTGAAGGGGCTTAACTTAACTCTCTGTCCCAAATTTCGGAAACATCGGACAATAAATGCGAATTTTATGGCCCCAAAACCTAAAACCGAGAGATCGGTCTATATGGCAGCTATATCCAAATCTGGACCGATCTGTGCGATAATGCAGAAGTATGTCAAGGGGCTTAACTTAACTCACTGTCCCAAATTTCGGTGACATCGGAAAATAAATGCTTGTTTTATGTTCCTAAGACCCTAAATCGGAGGATCGGTCTATATGGCAGCTATATCCAAATCTAGACCGATCTGAGCCAAATTGACGGAGGACATCGGAGGGCCTAAGACAACGCACTGTCCCCAATTTTAGCAAAATCGGGTAATAAATGTGGCTTTAATGGGCCTATGACCCTAAATCGGGGGATCGGTCTATATGGCAGCTATATCCAAATCTGAACCGATCTGAGCCATATTGACAAAGGATGTCGAAGGGCCTAACACAACTCACTGTCCCAAATTTCAGCAAAATCGGATAATAAATGTGGCTGTTATTGGCCTAAGACCCTAAATTGGAGGATCGGTCTATATGGGGGCTATATCAAGATATAGTCCGAACTTAACCTTCTTCGAACTTAACCTGCTTATGGACAAAAAAAGATTCTGTGCAAAGTTTCAGCTCAATATCTCTATTTTTGAAGACTGTAGCGTGATTTCAACAGACAGACGGACGGACATGTTAGATCGTCTTAGATTTTTACGCTGATCAAAAATATATATATACTTTATAGGGTCGGAAATGGATATTTCGATCTGTTGCAAACGGAATGACAAAATGAATATACCCCCATCCGTCGGTGGTGGGTATAAAAAGGGGGGAGAAAGTACAGAGCCTTGTGGTACATCTGCGGTCAACTTGTATTCAGTGGAACCCATCTATAACCACGCTTATAATCATCAAAAGTGCACCGTGCCAAACCCTATCAAATCCCTTGGAGATATATAGAGCCACAACTTTACTCGCATTAAGCAGGTTGATGGAACGACCTTAACATTCCGACATAAATCCCATTAGGTCTCCCTCGGTGGAGCGATTTTTGCGGAACCCATACTGATGGTGTGGTGCTTAAAGCTATCCTCGGCATGGGATAGCTGAGAGCATTATACAGTCTGGAACATTGAGGTCCGATCTTTATGGTGTTCATTGCAATCACTAGAAGCTTAGCTGCGCCCTACTGAGTACGTCCACAGCTTGCGGATAGTGGAATGCTCCATACGGAATAGCCGCAGCGGCAGTCGCGGACAATCAGCGGTATGGGGCGCACATTCTCAGTGAGAGATCGGTGGCACCGGTTCTTACACAAGAAGTTAGAGCCAATGGTGCTCGATATGACAAGGCGAGTTATTGGTGTTTTTAAATAAGCAATGGCAACCCTGTTCCCGCGACGATCGGTCTTTTGGACCTTTGGATCGCTCCACATGCAATGTGGTTACAAAAACAACAAGAATATCGTTAGACTCATATCTAGAAGTTAACCCGACCACTGCAGTGCCTATCAAGCGCAGTTCATTGCAATTAAAGAAGTGGTGGAATGGCATCATCTTGTAATGTCAAAACGACGATTGTCATAAAAATCATTTCAGACAGCCTTTAAATTCCTGGAGAATGAATTTCTGAATTCAAAGATCGCCCTCAACTGTCGGAGATTTCTTCACGAGATGGCTGAACAGTTCAAAATTCACCCGTTTTGGGAGCGGATGAGCTTGCGAGACTAAGAACTACCTTCCACATTCCAGGGGAACTGGAATCTGTGGGTATGCCTCCAGTGACATGTAAACTAAGTCTTCAGGATCTGGCCAAAAGGACACCGAAAGGCACCGAGTCATAGATGGCCATAAAAGGGGGTTGTGAGCATTCCAAAATTGTATGGCCAAGGCTAGACTTAATGTGGTTTACCGCTTTGCTGTCGCTGGCTAGAACGGACGTTTCAGACATTGTGTCCGTCTAGGCAGACCACTGTCTGATCGGAAAATATGCTGACAGACTAAAAGCTACCGGTAGCGACTTTTGCCTAAGCTGTGAGGACGTTAAGGAAGAAGAGAACATCTGCTATGCATCTGGCCCGCACTGGCAGTCAGAAGGTCTTCCACTTTAGGCTTTAATTTCTTCGAGAACTTTTCTGATTTAGCGGATGTGAACATTCGCAAGTTTTAAGACTTGTACAAGCGATCTGGATGGTTTAACGGTAGGAACTAGAAAGCATCTTCTTTCTCTTGTTCATCTGGTATCACAATGGACGAAAACGTCTTAGTAAGTCTGATGGCGGACTGCCACTTAAACCTAACTACTGTATCACTATTCCTGATGGAACCAATTATTGTACAACTCTGATATCCCTGGTAATAGAAGTTACATACACTTCTATACGGATGTTTCCAAACTAGACAACCAAGTGGGCTTTGTGGTCATACGCAAATTTTTGGGGTTTTAAAGCGATCTAGATGGTTCAACGGTAGGATTTAGAAAGCATCTTCCTTTTACTGTTCCGGTGGTACCACAAAGGATGAAACGTCTAAGAGACTCTTATGGCAGACTGTCACTTAAACCTAACCTAATGATATCTTACCATGGTCCCTAACTTTTAACGTCCATGTGGTAATGAAGGGTATAACAAATTCGGTCAAGCCACAAGGATATCCTATTCACTTTTCCAGCCTAGAGCTATAAAAGGTACAACTATGGTCATCCTCTTGCGGCTATGTTCATGTCTAGTGTCATTCTGAGTCCTTTAAATTGTTTAAGATTAAAAAGCATTTGTGATGTCCTTGCAAAAGTATTTAAAAAAAAGGGTATTAAGAGAATGAGATTATAAGCATTTCTAAATTGGATTTTATAGATACAGCTGAAATCCTTTAAGCCTATTACAGCATTGTGATTCAAATATTTATCTTCACTTTACTATCATCATTAAAAAGTAATTCATTCAAATGAACAGAAGGGTTGCTCATTTTCTTAGGAAAAGGATTGAGAAACTTTGGTCGAAGACAAACAAACGACTTTTAAGCCCACATCCGTATAAGAAGTTAATCAGTTTGGATTTAATGCAAATATTAAACGGGCTTAAATTATTGACATATGAGAACAGAGTGAACAATCATCAATATTACGGAACTGGAAATAAAATTAGGTAAGCATAAATGAGAAATTAAAACGTCAAACTATTATTAATAAATATTTAATTTAATAACTTTTAATTCCCTACTCCACTACAGTGCAAAATGCAAATGTGCCCATGAACACTGCATTAAGAAACAGAGGATATATTAGGTTGCCCAAAAAGTAATTGCGGATTTTTCATATAGTCGGCGTTGACAAATTTTTTCACAGCTTGTGACTCTGTAATTGCATTCTTTCTTCTGTCAGTTATAAGCTGCTACTTTTAGCTTGCTTTAGAAAAAAAAGTGTAAAAAAAGTATATTTGATTAAAGTTCATTCTAAGTTTTATTAAAAATGCATTTACTTTCTTTTAAAAAATCCGCAACTACTTTTTGGGCAACCATACAACTCTCATATGAAAAAGTGCTCTCTGATACCTAAGTTTTACCTAAGTTCAACTCACAAATGTCGCAAGCTCTAAGAGGGGATAAAACCCGCTGAAAATGTTTTCAATGGAATTTCAACACAGGCGTTCAACTTCAACGACGGACAAGCTAAACTCTGCACTACGGTGGTCCACTGTGGTACCGAAATTTTAAAAATTTGTTTTCGATTTTGATAAAATTGCTTACAGTTGATCTTCTTTTATTATTTCAGAGTATAAATATGATATTGTGGACGTATACTACAATGTAGCTGACACGAAGTGTTGCCAAGTTCATTCTGGTGTATCAGTCACACTAGAAATGACAGCTAAATGATACAGGGACTAGTCAAAATATCATCTTGTGGAAAGGCATGCACCACCCGGAAGTCTTAAGGCAGATCTAGAGCGAGAAGTTAAGCACTACACGAGAGAACCCCGAATATCATTCCCGCAAACATGGCATCAGATGTGGTGAACAGCTACCGAGTGAATTTGGTCCTTGGAGAACGACCTCCATCCCATGCACCTGAGTAAATTGACTCAACTCCTACAGGGCTATTATTGATGCCAACGTAGGGGATGTGTGTTCCGATTGTCACCCGGGACCATACAAAAAATTGCAAATTGCATGGCCAAATTTCTAACATATCAACGAATACTGTCCGATTCAATTTTAATGATAAGTGACCTCGACCAATTTTGCATGGCAAAGTACCTCACAAATGTCTCCAGCATCAGAAGAAGGGGATTACCACCGCTGAATATGTTGATAGCAGTCATTCCGTTTGTAATGTAATGACAGGTTTCCCTTAACGCTGGGATAAGCTCGCCGGGACCGAGGGTTCGTCACAGAAATTTATTGATTGTGAGACAGAAAGAGAAAGACGAGAGAGGGCTGGTTTTATACTCAATCTTTATTGGTATGAGAAGACTTAAAGCTACTTATTTTTAGGGAAAAAAATATAGCACACATCTGTAAGGCGTTGATCCAGGCTTCTGAGACTAGTAGCTAGGCGTTCTTCCTGGGATGTCCTAAGATTTTTTTGATACAGACCTTGGTAAGTGCTCTACCTCGGGGGGCCCCTCTCGGTGGGTAAACGGTGGTACTCTCTGGGATATCGGGAATAGAGACCTTGGTAAGTACTCTAGTAAGGACTTGGAGAGGGAGCGGGGTTCCAGGGTTCGGCGATTGTCATTTCAAGGAGTGGAAACTAAGGGAACGTGGGGTCGATCTGTGGGATTTAGGGTTGAGGTAAACTACGGCAAGAGACCTTAGTAAGTACTCAAGCCAGGACAAAAAGAAAAACTACGGCAAGAGACCTTAGTAAGTACTCAAGCAAGGACAATGAGGGAAACTACGGCAAGGATTCCACAGAATAACGCGGAGACCGTGGTAAGTACTCCAGTGAGGTTATGAAAGGATTCTACAGGATTGGCAGGACACCGTGGTAAATACTCTCGTTAGGATACCCAAGGATTTTACAGAATAGAGAGGAGATCGTGGGAAGTACCACAAACAAGGATAAGCTATAATTCTACAGGATAGCCAGGAGACCGAAGTAAGTACTCTAGTAAGGATATGCTAGGATTCTATAGGATAGGCAGTAAACAGTGGTAGGTATTTCGGTAAGGATATGCAATGATTCTACAGGATATGCAGGAGACCTTGGTAAGTACTCCCGTAAGGATGACTGTTCTCATTTGCTTGTGTGTATCCCTTTTATAATAATCGCCAGCCACGTGTTGTATGCGCGTCACGCAAACAGTTACTGAATTACGTTCCATGATAGAGATGCGCCGTCGTCGTTTTGTTGTTGATGCCTTACGGTACATAACAATGGAAAGACACAAGGGTAAAGCTGGCAGAGTTAATTAGTAATTCTTCAAAACAAAATTTAACGAATACTTCAATGGTGTGAAGGAAAATGGGTTTGACGATTTTCGTAGTCACAGTAACACCTCGAACTATGTATCTTAAATCCTATACGAAGCCGAACTTGCAATGCCCTTCTGGCCGTCAGTCGAAAGCACGCTTACTTTCAAAGACAAAGCTAAGCGCCTGAAATTTTATAAAACTACTATTTCTTAAAGTAGGTTGGTTGGGATGTAAAAGCGCCAAATCGGGCCACATTTAGTTACAGCTCTCATATAAATGGATTTCCAGAATATACTTTTTGAGCCCCTTAAGAGAGCAATTCTTATCCGATTTGACAGAAAATATGGTTAAAATCAGTCTTAAGCCTGATATAGCTCCCATATAAACCGGTTTCGTGAATATATTTCTTGAGCCTATGGAGGATTCAGTTCTTTTCCGACTTGGCTCAAATTTTTCATAATGAATTTTTTTATTACCTCCAATAGATGTACCAGGTATGGTTTGAATCAGTGCAAAACCTGATATAGTTTCTATATACACCGATCTTCCGAATATACACCTTGAGTCTCTGTAGGCCACAACTCATATTCGATTTGGGTGTAGCTTTGCACGATAAATTTACCTATGACCTCCAACACCACCGAAGGATGGGGATGGTTAAGTTCGAAGAAGGGCTATATCGGACTATATATTAATATAGCCCCCATATAGACCGATCCGTCTATTTAAGGTCTTAGGCTCATAAAAGCCACATTTATTTTCCGATTTTGCTAAAATTTGGGACAGTGAGTTGTATTAGGCTAGTCGACATCCTTCCACAATTCGGTCCCGATCGGTTGAGATTTAAACATAGCTGCCATATAAACCGATCTCTCGATTTAAGGTATTGGGTCCATAAAAGACGCATTTATTGTCCGATGTTGCCGAATTTTGGGAAAGGGAGCTATGTTAGGCCCTTTGACAGCCCTTCTCAATTTGGTCCAGATCGGTTCAGATTGGGATATAGCTCCCATTTGGACCGATCTCTCGATTTAAGATTTTGGGCCCATAAAAGACGCATTTATTTTCCGATTTCGCCGAAATTTGGGACAGTGACTTATGCTAGGCTTTTCGATATCCATGTCGTATATGATTCAGATCGGTCTAAATTTGGATATAGCTACCAAAAAGACCAATATTTTGTTATACAAAATTGAACAGTGACTTTCACTTATTAGACCACTCCATGTTCATGCGGAATTTGGTCCAAATCTGACCATAGTTCGATATAGCTCCTATGGGGGCATAAATTATGCATTTTTCATCGGATTATGACGAAAGGTGGTTACATTTATACCCGAGGTGCTGGGTATCCAAAGTTCGGCACGGCTGAACTTAACGCCTTTTTACTTGGTTTTTCCCGATTTGGCTGAATTAAGCACAATGACTTTTTCCAACAATGACCTCCAACAGATGTACCAAGTTCGGATTGAATCGGTTCAAAACTTGATATAGTTGTCATAAAAAAATTATATTTTTTTTTTTAAATAAAATAAAAACGGTTGTGGATATCAATGAAATGTTTTATTTTCGTGAAAGTACGTTTAATTCCATTATGTATGGAACTCGATTTCTTTTGTATGGCCACCACCGGCACGCTTGCAGAAATCCAGACGCCGAACACAATTTTCGACGGTTTTCATATTCATATTCAATCATAAATCAGCCAATACTGCAGCAATTTCACGTTCGAAATTCGTACGGAGTTCATCAATCGTCGCTTGCTGGTTGGTATAGACCATTGACTTGCCGTAACCCCACACCAAATACAATAACGGCATCAAATCGCACGACCGAAGCTTCCAATCGACTGTACCATTTCAAGAGATAACGCGTACTCCAAACTTGGATTCCAATAGGTTGATTGTGACATTTGCCGCATGGCTTGTGGTGCCGCCCTGTTGGAACCGCATGTCCTCCAAGTCCATATCATCAAATTTAGGCCGGAAATATTCTGTTATCATAGAACGGTAGCGATTTCCATTCCGTGCCGGTTTTGATCATCGCGGAAGAAGTACGGCCCAATGACGCCGCCGGCTCATAAACCGCATCAAACCGTAATTTTTTTCGGGATGCAATGATGACTCATGGAGTGATCATGCTGTCTGACCAATAACGCATATTTTGTTTATTGACGTAGCCATTCAGCCAGAAATCAACCTCATCGCTAAATTGATCGTAGAGCTCTTAAAGTTTTAGCCACTTGCTCCGAATTTTGTTGGTAAATTTTAATAATTTCTACACGTTTTTGGCTCGTATTTCTTGCAATTATGAACTGGCAAACCTTACTGAAGCGAAATGGCAAAAGAACGGAAAAAAATATGGCATCGTTTGCTGTCCCTATCGGTCTACTTTTGTAGCGTTCCTGAAAAAAAAAGCCCTATACCTAATGAGCCTCTATAGGGCGCAATTGGAATGTTTCCCGCTGCTCCGGTTACAATTGGTCGGTAACGTTTCTTCCACGGTTACCCATAAACCACATCAAACTCTTGTTTTTCGGGATGCTTCGGCAACAATTGTACAGCATGTGACTGTTCTATATCCCAGATTTCAAAGTTTTGCTTGTTTACTTACCCATTTAGCCAGAAATTACTCTCATAGCTGGACACAATTTTTAGATAAAACAGTGAACTTCCATCGAGCTGTTGTTGCAGAGCACTAAATCTGATAATAAATTTCAACGATTTGCAGCCGATGCTTGTGTGTGAGTTTCACCATGAGGAAATGGCAGAGCATACTAAACACTATTCACTTTCACACATGACTTTTGGACACAACTATCAACCAGTGCTGCCACCCCGTAAAACTTAGCGCATAAAAGATCACCCTTTATACTATAACTGCTACGAGTACTACTATATTTTCTCCATATTTCTTCATTGTATCAATTCACTTAAGCATCAAAACCAGCATGATGAAAATGCAAACCTTTCAAATCGCAATGCACCTTAACAATCTTGTCACACCTCTTTCTTTTTACGAAACGGAAGTGTAGCGAAAAAAAATATCTCAAGAGCAGATGACTGAACCATACACAGCATGTTTTACTATAAATTCTTATGCGTCGACAGAGTCAAATTTTACAGTGTTTGCTTCCAACATTGCCATCGACAACGAATCTAAAGTTTTCTGTGGAAAGCCAATTTCAGCATAAAATTTATTCGGGGATTCATGCAATGTGGACCGTGCAACTGAACTTTCAGGGGAAACAAAACCAATTTGCATGTACGTATGCTTATATTGGCAAATACAGCCATGTCAATATGGGGGTTTCCATTACGCGATTAATGCTAGATTTTAAACTTCGCCTCAAGCATAAGAAAATGCTATGTGCAGCTTTCAAGAAGCCCAGAATTATGGCGTTTTCCTCACTATGAAGAACGTACTCACATGTTATATGCCGTAATTTTTTGAGGCACTGTGCCTATAGGCTTGCAAGTTAGGCAATGACGCTGAACTCTTGAGTTTAAATCCTGACTAGAACATTGGCAGAAAATATCGGCGGTAGTTATTCCCTCACTATTGCTGGCGACATTTGAGCGCTGTGGCTTGGAAAAAGATTCTGAATGAGTACTTGGGAGGCTAAGAAACTATAGTCCCAATCTTTCAACAACCCACTATAAAATTAGTTGAGACATGCACCATTAAAACTCCGGCTGTCTTGCAGACCTCAGCAAGTCTAAAGGAGTTGTATCCTACGGATTCTTCAAATTTAAACTGAAGGTATTTAAAAGCGACGGTTGAAGAATCAGCAACCAACTCAGCAGTTGTTGCTGGACACTTGTTTGATGACTATCGACCACATCTCTATCACGATCAAAACGGGAGAGGAGGGCGATGAAACGGTCCCCAAAAAGCCCTGTGGTGTTTCACCGTCCACACCGAAAGTGTCCGGTGTTTTGAGGAAGAGTGGTTCCACTGCCTTCTCAACTGACCCTGGATGAGTAAGAAAACACCTCATGGCAAGATCGAACGAATCGTGTGAGGATGAACTCCCGGCGGACTCAGACAATAAGGCATACGCAACAGTGGTGGAATTTCTGAATCCCGACTATGGTCCGGTTTCTGAAGATAAATTTCACCATTGTAAGGCCACTTCAGAGGCACTAAAGCTCTTTCTGATGGCAAGAGGATTTGATGTTCTTTTTTTCTAGGAACCATGGGTGTGTGGAGAACTAAAAATTCCAGGATTCGTGGAACTAAAAATTCCAGGATTTAAACTTCTGAGGGGTACGGGGAAAGGCAGATACAGGACCTGTACTTTCGCAAACAGTAGTCTAAATTTTCTCTTCTTCTGTAGGAAAAAAAAATAACCCCCTTGTGGGAGGTGACACAAGTGCATATTATCAGATGTAATTAGGAAATTCGGACACCAAGGAAAGTGGCGTGCTGCTTATCGAATAAATTACAAGTTGAAATTTGTAATAAAGGAAATAAACTGACCTGAATAACCTGGAACAGGTAGGAGATACTGGATGTTACATATGTATCAGAGAATATCGGGGAAAGGATATGCGACTGAAAAGCGTTAGATGACCACAGCTTCTCTGATCATCGTTATATAAGCTTCAGCCTTGGAGAAAATATTGCAGAAGTGGTCCCTCGACTAAACAGAAGAAAGGCGGATTGGGACAAAATTCGGCACACATTCTGCACTTCGGAGGACGTAGACATACCTTAAAGACTCGGTTATGTCAGCAAGTGCTAGTGTCAAACCAAACAGCGACGGCCAACGTGGACACCGGAACTGGTTTGTATAAGGAAGGGTTGCAGAAAACTCTTCAATTGAGCGAAAGCCATAAGAGCACCACACGACTGGGGCATCTATAACGCTGAAGTAAGAAAATATAAGGGCTAGCTGAGAAAGGCTCAGAACAAATCCTGAGTAGAATTCTGCAGCTCCGTGGAGGATACATTTGAGGCCTCTAGGTTAAGAAAGATTCTGTCCTCGGGACCTTTTACGGTGGGGTATATTCAGAAGTCAGAGAATGTATGGACAATGTCTAGTGGGGAAACACTAGAGCTACTCGTTGATACACATTTTCCGGGAAATTCTCCAATGGATAAACGTGGCGCCAGAAGAGGTTGTCACTGGTATGCATTCGTCGGAGGTTATTAGGGAAATTGTGTCTGAGCAGAAAATCCTTTGGGAGATAAGAAGTTTCGACTCCTTTAAGTCACCAGGCCCCGGTGATGTATCACCAGGTGAATTACAAGTTGTGTTTGATAGACTGGTTCCCTGGTCTAGGAAGATATACTCTGCTTGTATCAACATGTCAAATATACTTGTGGGATCGAGAGACACGAAGGTAATTTTCTTTCCGAAAGTAGGAAAACCTTAAAACACGAAGGCAAAAGATTTTCATCCTATTAGTCTGTCATCCTTTATGCTGAAGACTCTTGAAAGGTTAATAGAAACATATCTTAGGGCAAAGATCCGTGGAGATCACCTTTTCTTGGGAAGAGAGAATGATCCATTTACTGATAGCGCAAAATGACAGTGTGTTTTGCTTGACAGCAATTTGAACTTCAAACCAAACCTTTTGGGAAGGGCATAAAAGGCAACTCTTGCCTTATACAACTGCAAGAGAAATATTGACAAACGTTGGGGCTCTAAACCGCGTGCCATGAATTACGTATATGCTGCAGTTGTCAGATCTATAATGCTTAATGGTGTTGTTGTGTGGTGGACGGCTTTCAAACGTCCACCTGCTGTTCAATACTAAGCAGGATCCAAAGTATGGCTTGTTAGTGCATCACAGCCGCACTGTGGAAGACACCATCTGATGCACTGAATTGATAAGGCTAACCGGTTGGTTGATATATTTGCAGGGAACTCTTCCCAGCCGAATAGCAACAATTTGTCCAATCAATCGAAAATGTATCTGGCGTTATGCCCCAAAAAACTAGTGGAGTTACAAGGGTTCTTCAGAATCTAGACGTAAATAAATCCCCGGCCCGGATGCCATATCAACATTTGTCTTACGCAGATGTTCTTCGACGCTCGCTCGTCCATTACGCAACTTTTTAACCTTGCCTACCGTGCGGGAGTCTTCACGGCGCGTTGGAAGGTTGCGAACGTTCAGCCAATATCCAAGAGGGGGTGAGGCAAACAACTCTGCGAATTATCGGCCAATTGTGATATGCTCCGCTCTCTCCAGGGTCATGGAAAGCGTTAATCACCATCTTGTGAGGTATTCAGAGTCTAATGGCTTTCTTAGCGACCAACAGTATGGGTTCCGCAGAAATTGCTCTACGGGCGACCACATGACACTTCTGTCGGAACTTTGGAGTCACTCAATCCACCAGTTTGGAGAGAGTAAGGTTGTGGCTCTAGATATCTGCAAGGCATTTGATAGGGTCTGGCACGGTGCACTACCATCAAAGCTTGTCGCATTTGGTGTCTGTAATGGCTTCGTTCGATTTATTTCGAGCTTTCGCAGAGATCGCACTATTCGAGTCATTATAGATGGGTTTTCATCCAATGAGCATCCAATTGACCGCAGGTGTAGCCCAGGGCATCGTAGCTACCATCAAAGCTTGTCGCATTTGGTGTCGGTATTGGCTTCGTTCGATTTATTTCGAGCTTTCGCAGATATCGCACTATTCGAGTCATTATAGATGGGTTTTCATCCAATGAGCATCCAATTGACCGCAGGTGTACTCCAAAGCTCTGTTCTTTCTCCTTCTCTTTTTCTTTTTTTTATCAACGATCTGTTGGGTCAGACATCGAATCCGATCTACTCATTTGTGGATGACAGTAATCTTTGTAATTCGTACTCATTCGACCATTGGCCAAGTCTTTAAGAGATTGAGGACAAGAGGCGTGTTATGGACGATACACTCAGCCAGGATTTGCTGACCATTTCTGAGTGGAGTCGAATGAATCAAGTAGATTTTAATGCACGGAAGACTTAGTGCTGCTTGTTGTCACACAAACGATTCGCTGACCCATTACGACCACCTTTGTCTATCAACGGTGTAGATGTTGAGCAATCAGAAGCTCTTGATGTTCTGGGCATGAAAATACAAAGTGATGTACGTTAGGCTAAACATGTATTTGAAGGGTCGAAAGAAGCATTCAAGTGTTTAGGCTTCCTTAAACAGTGTAAGAATCACTTCACTCCTTTTGATCTTCTTAACATCTACACCACTTCCATAAGGCCGAAAATGGAGTACAACTCACATGAATGGGCTGGAGCTTCAAAATCATACCTGAAGCCACTGGACCGTGTACAGAGGAGAGCGATGGCGTTGATTGGGGACAGTGGGGTATCCCACCCTATTGTCTCCCTCTATCATCGTCACAATGTGGGTTGTTTGGCGCAGTTCAATCGATACTTTCATGGTGTGTGTTCGTCTGATATTCGTCTTCTTATTCCTCATGTAAGGATGTGTGTCAGGGATATTAGACATTCAAGGAACCCAACCTCGTTTGTAATTGATTGGCCAGCGGACAGCACAATGCAATATAGTGAGAATTCTAATTTCGACCGAACCGTTCGTATGTGGAATCGACTTCCCGCTAATATTTTTCACACCCACTTTGACATCCAAAGATTTAAGACAAATGTCAATAAGCACTACAACCTTTTCTGGTTGGTTTACATATATATCCGAGGTGGTGGGTATCCAAAGTTCGGCCCGGCCTAACTTAACGCCTTTTTACTTGTTCCATTTACGAAATTGAAAATATGCCAATGTTATATAAAATTTTTGCGAAAAGAGCGGTATATAGGATGAATCTTCGAATTCGATGCAAGATGGTTCACATATTAAAAAAAACTAGAGGCTCAAGAAGTCAAGACCCCAGATCGGTTTATATGGCAGCTGTATCAGGTTATGAACCGATTTGAACCATACTTTGCACAGTTGTTGGATATCATAACAAAACACGTCGCGCAAAATTTCATTCCAATCGGATAAGAATTGCGCACTCTAGAGGCTCAAGAAGTCAAGACCCAAGATCGGTTTATATGGCAGCTATATCAGGTTATGAACCGATTTGAACCATACTTGGCACAGTTGTTGGATATCATAACAAAACACGTCGTGCAAAATTTCATACCAATCGGATAAGAATTGCGCACTCTAGAGGCTCAAGAAGTCAAGACCCCAGATCGGTTTATATGGCAGCTATATCAGGTTATGAACCGATTTGATCCATACTTGGTACAGTTGTTGGATATCATAACAAAACACTTCGTGCAAAATTTCATTCCAATCGGATAGGAATTACGCACTCTAGAGGCTCAAGAACTCAAGACCCAAGATCGGTTTATATGGCAGCTATATCAGGTTATCATCCGATTTGAACCATACTCGGAACAGTTGTTGGATATCATAACAAAACACGTCTCGCAAAATTTCATTCCAATCGGATAAGAATTGCGCACTCTAGAGGCTCAAGAAGTCAAGACCCAAGATCGGTTTATATGGCAGCTATATCAGGTTATGAACCGATTTGAACCATACTTGGCACAGTTGTTGGATATCATAACAAAATACTAAGTGCAAAATTTCATTCCAATCGGATAAGAATTGCGCACTCTAGAGGCTCAAGAAGTCAAGACCCCAGATCGGTTTATATGGCAGCTATATCAGGTTATGAACCGATTTGAACCATACTTGGCACAGTTGTTGCATATCATAAGAAAACACATCGGTTTATATGACAGCTATATCAAAACATGGACCGATAAGGCCCATTTACAATACCAACCGACCTTCACTAATAAGAAGTATTTGTGCAAAATTTCAAGCGGCTAGCTTTACTCCTTGCGGAAGTTAGCGTGCTTTCGACAGACAGACGGACGGACGGACGGACAGACGGACGGACATGGCTAGATCGACATAAAATTTCACGACGATCAAGAATATATATACTTTATGGGGTCTTAGTCGAATATTTCGACTAGTTACAAACAGAATGACGAAATTAGGATACCCCCCATCCTATGGTGGAGGGTATAAAAACTATAAAAGCGGGCCTCTCATCACAAAGCTAAAACTTGAGTTCCCCATCATCTTCTGCAATATCATTTAATAGCTCAAAGTCCTAAGCTACTAGATTGCTTTTTTCTACATAAATTTAATTTTCAGTGGAATCCCCCACAATTGTGTTGAAAAATAGAAAAAACTTTGAAATTGTGCCAATTCGACAGCATTGGAGCCATTGTTGAGAAATTTATACTCGTATATTGTGTTTATGCAAATAAAGGCTTCTTCTCTTTTTTCAGTTTCTTGCCATACACATATGTATGCGAGGATACGGGATTAACAATCGACGCAGCATGTGTGCATTACACATGCGAGTACCTCCATCCATCTGTTCATGCTGTCCTTTGTTAGGGATGATAGTTTAAGAAATATTGATTTTATGGTAATGCTCATAGACATTTATGCAAATACAAAGAACTTGCCATTTAATCCTGGTGAACCACAAAAGAAGTGCACAATTCAAGCGAGACCACTTGTGCTTGCGTTTATGTGGAGATTTTTAGGTTAATATATACAGAAATTGTGACCACAGGAAGAGATTAAGAAATATCAAGTTGTGTTTATTTTTGACAATATTATGGTGGAGGGTATCAATATTGGATGGGCGTATACTAACGTCGTTATCTCGTTTGTAACACATCGAAATATTGGTCTAAGACCCCATCAACTATACATATTCTTGATCAATTTTTGTTTGATTCTCTTTCAAACGAGCTCAATGTTCGGGGATTTTCTTTGCAAATGGGAAAGCAACACACACCAACACCTATGGGACGCGTTTCGCATTTGGTTAGAAGACTTTTCAACCATATAAGGTGTGAGGGCTTCAATGGTCGTACGTTGGTACTAGGCGCCTGAAATTTTGCACAAATACTTCTTATTAGTGTAGGTCGGTTGGGATTGTAAATGGGCCATATTGGCCCATGTTTTGATATAGCTTCCATATAAACCGACTTTGGTTATTGACATCTTGAGCCTCTAGAGGGCACAATCTGTATCCGATTTGGATTTTGAAATTTTGCACAGTAACTTATCCTATTACCTCCAACATACCTACCAAATATGACCCGAATCGGTCTATAACCTGATATAACTCCAATCAGGGACGTAGTCATGGAGGGTGCTATCGGGCAATTTTGTCTAAAGAAATCAAGTAAAAAGGCCGGGCCGAACTTTGGATACCCACCACCTCGGGAATATATGTAAACCACCTTTCGTCAATATCCGGTGAAAAATGCATACCTTATGCCCCATAACAGCTATATCGAAATATGTTCCGATTTGGAGCAAATACTAATAAGTACAAGTCACTGTTCAATTGTGTATAACAAAATATTGATCTTTTTAGTAGCTATGTCTCAAAATAAGCCGTGACTGAATAAGTCACTGTGTCAAATTTTAGTGAAATCGGAATAACAATGCGCCTTTTATGGGGCCAAGACTTTAAATCGAGATATCGGTCTACATGGCAGCTATATCCGAATCTGGACCGATTTTGGCCAAGTTGCAGAAAAATGTCGAAGAGCCTAATACAACGCACTGTCCCAAATTTCGGCGTAATCGGGCAATAAATGCGCCTTTCATAGGCCCAAAACCTTAAATCGATAGATCGGTCTATATGTCAGCTATATCCAAATCTGAACCGATCAGGGCCAAATTGAAGAAAGACTTCGAAGGGTCTTAGACAACTCACTGTTTCAAATTTCAGCGATATCGGACAATAAATGCGCCTTTTATGGGCCCAAAACCTTAAATCTATAGATCGGTCTATATGACAGCTATATTCAAATCTGGACCGATCTAGGCCAAATTGAAGAAGAACGTCGAAGAGCCTAACATAACTGACTGTCTCAAATTTCAGCGATATCGGACAATAAATGCGCCTTTTATGGCCCCAAAACCTAAAAGCGAGAGATCGGTCTATATGGCAGCTTTATCCAAATGTGAACCGATCAGTGCCAAATTGAAGAAAGACTTCGAAGGGTCTTAGACAACTCACAGTTTCAAATTTCAGCGATATCGGACAATAAATGTGCCATTTATGGCCCTTAAACCTAAAACCTAGAGATCGGTCCATATGGCAGCTATATCCAAATCTTAACCGATCTGGGCCAAATTAATGAAGAATGTCGAAGAGCCTAACGCAACTCACGGCTTTTATGGGCCTAAGACCCTAAATCGGAGGATCGGTCTATATGGCAGCTATAGCCAAATCTGTACTGATCTGGGCCAAATTGACGGAGGATGTCGAAGAGCCTAACACAACTCACTGTCCTAAATTTCAGCAAAATCGGATAATAAATGTGGGCCTAAGACCCTAAATCGGAGGATCGGTCTATATGGTAGCTATATCCAAATCTGAACCGATTTAATCCAAATTGATGAATGATGTCGAAGGGCCTAACGCAACTCACTGTCCCAAATTTCAGCAAAATCGGAAAATAAATGTGGCTTTTATGCCACATTAAAATGACGAAATTAGTACACCCCCATCCTATAGTGGAGGGTATAAAAACGAATTTGAGATTGATAACTATTTTTAAGGGAAAGTGGCGGCCCCAGCCACAGAACACTGCCAAATAGTTTGTTCGATAATTTAACCATGAATCGTCTTAAAAACGAACAACGCTTGCAAATCATTGAATTTAATTATCAAAATGCGTGCTCTGGAAAGAAAGTTCATCGCGCGCTTCTTCCATTTTATGGCTTCCATTTTTCCCCATTTTCGGCTCAATGGGTACTTAAATAAGCAGATGAACAGTAAAAATCAGCCAGAAGTATTGCAAGAGCTACCAATGCATACAGAAAAACTCACAGTTTGGTGGGGTTCATGGGCTGGTGATATCATTGGACCGTACTTCTTCAACGATGATGCGAACCGTAACAAAACTGTGAATGGTGAGCGCTATCGTGAAATGTAATCCAAATTTTTTTTACCCAAAATGCAAGAGCTTGACTTGCATGACATGTGGTATCAACAAGACGGTGCCACATGCCACACAGCACGCATAACATTGGGCTTATTGGGAGGCGAGTTCGGTGAAGATTTTATTTTACGTTCGGGACCGGTCAATTGGTCGTCTAGATCGTGCGATTTAACGCCTTTAGACTATTTTGTGTGGGGCTATGTTAATGCTCATGTCTATATAGGTAAGCCCACTTCAATTGACGCAATGGAAGACAACATTGAAGCATTTATTCGTGAGATAACGGCCGAAATGTTGGTAAGAGTACGCCAAAATTGCACTAAGCGGATGGACAATTTGATGGGCAGTCACGGTCTAATTATATGGACCGCACTGTCGATTCAGATAAAGAATTCATGCATTTTTGTGAATTTTATGTGTTTTTTTTTTTGACAACTTTCCCATAGCTCTCTCTTAATTTACTTTAAGGCCAAGTGTCTGGCTGGCCACCCCACTCCCAAAATACACCCCAAATTGGACATATTTTTTACCCACCATAATAAAAGAGTCCAAGGAAAGGTATAAGGGAGTCGAGCAAAAATTTGCCCTTGAACATTTCCTTGAAGAACAGGGGAAAACTTTTCACATATCAATGAGTCCTGTCCGATCCAATTTTAAGCTCAATGGTGAAGGACCTCCTTTTTAAAGGCGAGTCCCATCGACGTCCCACAGGGTAACACCTCTATGGGGAGAAGTTTTTACATGACTTTTATAAATGGCATAGTATCTTACAAATGTCGCCAACATTAGGAGGGGATAACCGCCACTTAAAAATTTGCCAATGTTCTCACCAGGATTTTAACCCATGCGTTTCCCATCATTGGCGGACTTGCTGACCTCTGCGCTGCAATGACACTAATTTTATATCCACATTCGTGGCGAATTGTCCCCATCTTATAACTGTACCAAACAGGCCCAATATAAGAAAATATAAAGCTCAAATAAATAGTATAAGAGCGTTTAATTGTGGGCAGCGAAGCGGGCCCGGTTCGTTTTCAATAAAATGAGGAATTAAAAAACAAGTAAAAAGGCGTTAAGTTCGGCAGGGCCGAATTTTAGATGCCCACCACCTCGGGTATATATGTAAATCACATTTCGTCAAAATTTGGTGAAAATGAAAATGTTCCGATTTGGACCAAATACTAATTGTTTAATATGGTAGCTGTATCCAAATCTAACACAACTCACTGTCCCGAATTTCGGCGAAATCGGACAACATATGCGCCTTTTATGGGCCCGAAACCTTAAATCGAGAGATCGGTCTTTGTGGCAGCTATATCCAAATTTGGTCCGATCTGAGCCAAATTGACGAATAATGTCGAAGGGCTTAACGCAACTCACTGTCCCAAATTTCAGTAAAATCGGATAATAAATGTGGCTTTTATAGGCCTAAAACCCTAAATCGGCGGATCGGTCTACATGGGGGCTATATCAAGATATAGTCCGATATAGCCCATCTTCGAACTTAACCTACTTATGGATAAAAAAAAGAATCTGTGCAAAGTTTCAGCTATCTCTATTTTTGAAGACTGTAGCGTGATGGGTTGCAAACGGAATTATACCCACATCCTTCGGTGGTGGGTAAAAAACGGATCTGGAGGAATAAACTATGGTCCATAAAAAATGACCGAAAAATAACAAGTGAATTCAACGAAGTGTAGTTGATGAGAAACTTATATTTTATACGGCGTAAAAGAAGGTGCAGCGGAGCGTGCCGGGTTCAGCTAGTAACGCATAAAAATGAAAATCGAACAACTACTGTCTTCGTTAATTTCAAAATCCGAACCCAATCTCGGCCAAAATTTCAACAATTAAAAATTTAAATTCGTATATCCCTGAAACCTCTGAAGATATTGCGTACCTCAAGCGGACTCTTTTGTAGGGTTTTTAAAAAAAGATTTTTGAAAATCGGACCACAAATAAAGGTTTTGTAGCCCGAACAATTCTTCGAAATGAAAAGGGGAACAAATTTAGGGGACCGTCAAGAGGCGCCCGGACCACCTAGTGCCTTGAAATTGTGCATGATCTCTATTACCACTCATCCTTGACCAATTCAAGTTTCAAAGAATTATCTACATCCGTTGGCATATTGGCATACATCAATTGGCATAGTTTTTATACCCTCCACCATAAGATGGGGGGTATACTAATTTCGTCATTCTGTTTGTAACTACTCGAAATATTCGTCTGAGACCCTATAAAGTATATATATTCTTGATCGTCGTGACATTTTATGTCGATCTAGCCATGTCCGTCCGTCTGTCCGTCCGTCCGTCCGTCCGTCCGTCCGTCTGTCTGTCGAAAGCACGCTAACTTCCGAAGGAGTAAAGCTAGCCGCTTGAAATTTTGCACAAATACTTCTTATTAGTGTAGGTCGGTTGGTATTGTAAATGGGCCATATCGGTCCATGTTTTGATATAGCTGCCATATAAACCGATCTTGGGTCTTGACTCTTTGAGCCTCTAGAGTGCGCAATTCTTATCCGATTGGAATGAAATTTTGCACGACGTGTTTTGCTATGATATCCAACAACTGTGCCAAGTATGGTTCAAATCGGTCCATAACCTGATATAGCTGCCATATAAACCGATCTTGGGTCTTGACTTCTTGAGCCTCTAGCGTGCGCAATTCTTATCCGATCAGAATGAAATTTTGCACGACATGTTTTGTTATGATGTCCATTAACTGTGCCAAGTATGGTTCAAATCGGTCCATAACCTGATATAGCTGCCATATAAACCGATCTTGGGTCTTGACTTCTTGAGCCTCTAGAGTGCGCAATTCTTATCCGATTGAAATGAAATTTTGCACGACGTGTTTTGTTATTATATCCAACAACTGTACTAAGTATGGTTCAAATCGGTCCATAACCTGATATAGCTGCCATATAAACCGATCTTGGGTCTTGACTTCTTGAGCCTCTAGAGTGCGCAATTCTTATCCGATTGGTATGAAATTTTGCACGACGTGTTTTGTTATGATATCCAACAACTGTGCCAAGTATGGTTCAAATCGGTCTATAACCTGATATAGCTGCCATATAAACCGATCTTGGGTCTTGACTTCTTGAGCCTCTAGCGTGCGCAATTCTTATCCGATCAGAATGAAATTTTGCACGACGTGTTTTGTTATGATATCCAACAACTGTGCCAAGTATGGTTTAAATCGGTCCATAACCTGATATAGCTGCCATATTAACCGATCTTGGGTCTTGACTTCTTGAGCCTCTAGAGGGCACAATTCTTATCCGATTTGAATGAATTTTTGCACGGAGTATTTCGTTATGATATCCAACAACTGTGCCAAGTATGGTTCAAATCGGGCCATAACCTGATATAGCTGTCATATAAACAGATCTGGGGATTTGACTTCTTGAGCTTCTAGACCCCTAGAGGTCGCAATTATTATCCGATATGCCTGAAATTTTGTACGATGGATCCTCTCATGACCATCAACAAACGTGTTTATTATGGTCTGAATCGGTCTATAGCCCGATATAGATCCCATATAAATCGTTCTCTCTATTTTACTTCGTGAGCCCCAATGGGCCCAAATTTATATGAATTGGCTGAAATTTTACACAGGTCTCCAACATATAATTTAATTGTGGTCCGAACCGGACCATATCTTGATATCGTTTTAATAGCAGAGCAACTCTTTTCTTATATCCTTTTTTGCCTAAGAAGAGATGCCGGGAAAAGAACTCGACAAATGCGATCCATGGTGGAGGGTATATAAGATTCGGCCCGGCCGAACTTAGCACGCTTTTACTTGTTTCTACTTTTTTCGATTTTCTCCCACTGTGCGTCATTATAAACTCTCATATCCTATTGTCTAGCATACTGCTACTGTCCCTTCATTGATATCATCGAAACAAGAACACAACCTAAGCCATCACTCAATCAGTCATATATTAAATATTATTTTTGGGTTTCTGTATAATCCCTTGGCAACTACCAATAAGGAACTTTTCTCACCAATATTTGCCATACTCGGTATCCGGATTACGTTCACACTTCCTTTAAGACAACTCAAAGTCTGTCATGCGAAAAATTTTCATAATTTGGCAGATCCAAGGAACAACGTAATACCTTTGAAATCTTTGACTTTATATTTGAGAGAGTATGTGAATGTGTGTTTGCCATTTGACAGGAAACCGGATGTTGCTCATCTACGACATTTCTCCAAAGTCAAAAGCATAACGCATAAAATAAAACAAAGTCCAAAAGGAAATAAAGACGATTTGACAAAGCAAAGCACTTTGACTTTCTAAAGATATTTTTTGAGTAAGTTTACAATTAAGGCTTTGTAAACAGAGGGAAGACAAGAATAAATAAGTAAAAACTGTGGGCCGGACCGAATCTTGAGCACCTACCACCAGGGATTCTGTCAAAACTTTACACCAAGTGAATTTAGGTTAGGTATGTTTATGTGTCAGTCTACCATCAGACTCATTGAGATGCTTTCGTCCATTACGATACCACAGGAACAGGAGAACCATCAAGTTCGATTTAAAAAGCCAACAACAACAAGCGAATGTTCACACACCTAAATCAGACAAGTTCTCAATGAAAAAAAATACCTAAAGTGGAACTCCTACTGAATAGAGGTGCGGGACATATACAGCAGATATTCTATAGTCTCTACTTCCCCGGCACCCTCACAACTGTACTGGACATAAGGGGTGTCTTGATATTTGGTCGGCTCAAATCAGTATGTACGATATTTTTTTTATTTAATTTTTTTTTGTTAGATTTTTGATTTGTTTTAACGGTCTCATGTGAATTAATTTCATTGCATTGGAATGGAACGTCGATTACTTAGTTAGTAATCGCATAAGACATTGCACAGTAACTGCGTTATCGGTGGCAAGAAGAACCACACCGGGTTTTTTTTCTCGACGATGAAAGGCTTCCTAACCCTACTCATGTTCTGGGATCTTTCTTTCTTATTCACACGTCGAAGTAATAAAGTCACTACCTTCAATAAAAAGAAAAAAAAAAAAAAAAAGGATACATTGTGTAAGGTATACTTCGTTGAAGTCGAACATATTATATATACATTTATATAAACGGTAATTTGTTGGTGTATTTTTTTTGTTTCTTAAACAACTTTCCTAAAACTTCCATTTTATTCCCAGTGAACTGACTAAAGAAGTGATTGTATTTGGTTTAGAGGAATTATCTTGTTCCACGTGATTAGTGTCCCAGTTAAATATTTCCTTAGGACTGGGAACCTAATTTGAATCCCCTCCAATTTTCTGGAGAAAATTTTAAGTTGGTCCTTATTAAGAATATTTGGTAAGGATACTTCCAACAGACTTGTCAAGCCTATCTCTATATTACTGTTTTCATTAGGAGCACGTGACTACCCATGGTAGTTGGTTTAGCTGAGGTTCCATGATTTTTGGGACTCAAAACATCTTTCCATACCGATTGTTTTACGGCAAACATTTTTTATTGTTTGCTGGGATTTTTTTTCTTTTTTGATAGAATACACACTTATTTGATCGACATTGCAAATTCGGCCAAAGAGGTCAATCATCGATCACCCATAATCAACGTGCCATCATATCAACGAAGAAGAAATCCAAAGAGCAGAAAAAACAACACTCGAAAGAAGCCCACAACGGTTTATCGTGTCAACCATTGGCTTAAAATTTGTTTTGTTGAGAAAGAAGTACATTTATAGCTGTCTCGTTACGTCCATCGCACAAAAATAATAATGCTATTTGATCCAGCGAAAGCAGAATATATGGAATAAGTAGTAAAGGAATACGCAATTTTTGGGAGGAGTTAAATCTAGAGGTTTGTTCCTGAAATTTTTTTTATAATATTAAAATTTCCGTCCTAATTTAGATAAAATAGTCATAAGATAATTCATAGTTTATAAATTAAGCCCAACAAGCAATCATCGAAAATCTTCAGCAATCTATGTAATCAAAAATTCAACTCCATCCAACGATTTGCAGAGGCCTCTTCAGATTCGACGGAAAATGGTGAGTCAATCAGAGTGAAATAACATATATATATATACCCAACATATTTACATAATTATAGAAAAACAAACTACTTAATATATTAACAGAATTAATTAAAAAAATCTACTATTGAATTTCCTCAAAATTTCATTTAAACAAAAAGTTAAATTAGCGTGGAAACTCCCATATTTGTACCTCTGTTCCACCAGCTTTAAAACTATTGCTGATTATTTTCTTTTTGTGTGCTTCCCCATAAAAAGGGGGAAAAAAAAAAAAAAAAATAAGTAGCATATTTAATAACTTCCATACCTACCATAAAGAGAAATAAGAAAAGAGATTTTATTAATTGTGATTCTATCCCCACAATTGAGAGTGTTGTACTCCTACACAGTGTGGAGACTTTCTCTCCCCGTTCGCTATAATCCAAATTCATGCTGTAGAGGCACATAGCTAAGTCTGATCAATTTTTTTTTTGTTTTGTTTGCTCTCTGCTTGTTTGGATATTTTATGGTGGAGCACATAAACATTCGTTCATACCTATAGATCACTTACATAGGTTTTTATTTTATTTTTGTGTTGTTAATTTGCTTTTGCTCTTTAGAGTCAAGAACAGATACATATCAGTTCCTTTAATTTTGTTTTGCCTTACCAAACCAAGTGTACACTCGAAGAAAAAAGAAATTAGAATATAATAATAATGTAGGTTATAAGAAAAAACAGAAAAAAAAATAACTTTAGAAATTTAAGATTTTTTTTTATTATGAGTTATTTTGAATAAACAACTACTATGATTGAAATAATGATCGGTTAGAGAATTTTCTTGTGGTTTTCTACGATGATGATGTGGTTGTAGTTTAGCTTGAGAAGTGTGTGTTTGGGGTTTTAGAGTCAAGATGCCCACGTCTAAAACAAAGGTAGGGTAGGGATAAGAGCGAGTGTTCCATTGTCATCTTAGGAGCGCGATTTGTATTTTATTTTGTGTCTGTCAATATAGCCATCCCATTATTTTGCTCTTTAATTCGAATGTTACTAGGATATTGCTTAGGGGCTTGTTTGTTTAAAGTGTTCCTAGTACCCTTGGTCCATTGTAATTTATTTAAATTTTGTTAAATTTTTAAAGGGAGTCTTTATAATTTTTATTGTAAGGCTGATATGAGGAGATATTAGAAAGGATACGAACCCCCCTACAAGACTGATTAGCTAGCATACTGATGGCTCCCGTTATCCTTATCTAACTCTCCTTTAACGACCATAGAAAGGATATTCCTAAAGGAATATTTCGGTATTAGCTTATTGATGGTCATTACAATAAATGGCGCCCAACGTGGGGCTGAAAGATTAGTTTCAGTTCCAAAATTCCGTTCAAAAAAATGATTAGATTTCAACATCCATCCTAAGTGTTAGCTCGAAGGATTTGTAAAAGTTCTCTGAAATATATGATAATTCGTTGCAGGACATTTTTGCTCTCTTGATAGTTCGAGAAGACTTACCGCTTCCAAATTATTATACTTTTTCTTGGAACTACAAGCATTTTCTTTAGAACGTTACATTTAAGGTGGGGTTATATGTAAGACAACTCGTACGTTTAATTTTGGTCTTATGTATCAGTGCCAAGTTTTGTTAAGGATTACAATGAGTTTGCAGAGGGCAACCCATTGTCCGATCATTTCTTGATGACAAGCTCTAAGACTTTGGAGTGAGCTGGTTTGATCAGATTGTACGTATTCGGGTGTTTTGTGTAAGACACCATAGCCAAATTTATTTGCAACTATATTGACAGATGTTCTATGTAATGCCTGAGAACTAACTACAACCCAAAACATACATCATTCGTAGAAAACCCAGCAATATCATATATATATATATATATATATATATATATATATATATATATATATATATATCTATTCATTTGTTTAATTTTTTTGTTAAACTTGAGCATCCTGTTTTTGGAAATATTACATTGAGTTATCATGGCGTTGGCTCGATCGCCTCCTAACAGGAATGAGAGTCAACCTGATCCAGACCCTATCGATTCGGTTGAGATCTGTTCAATTTGTGATGAGGTCTTTGTCGCTAATCAAGAATGTTTAATCCTGAAAAATTGCTCACATATATATCACAGGGTTTGCATTGAGGCACACCTTACATCCTCCACGGAATGCCCCATATGCAAGAAGACCTGTCAGTTATCGGACCTGCAGAAGTATGACTTTTCGTTTCCGCGAGGTGCGACGGATATGGCAACTGCCGGCATGGATGTTCCTCAAACACCACCCGCTGCTAACAGACCTTTGCCCAAATCCAGGGGAAAACCGCGGGGTGCAAGGGCACACAATTATTATACCAGACAGAATCCAGGGGCTGCTTCGGGAGGTGATCCTAATACTTCCACATGGAGTTTGTCTCATCGAGGTGAGACGGATGGTTCCTTCAATCATCGATATGATGGTAATAGGGGACATGCTAGGGCTGGCCAGGACAATTCGGGGAGTTCTTTGAGAGATGTGGGAATCGATTACACTTTGATTAATCGTATGATCGAGGATAACGTAGCTAGGATACTGGGGGCTTTGGACCTCAATCGCGGGGCTAGGAGTAACCAAGGTATCTCTTCGGATTCGTATATCCACCGACGAGTTGACACCGCAGCTCCTTCAAATGGCAATAATTCGAATTTGGCTCAACCACATGTTCACCAGACAAATTCTCCTATACCTTCGGGTAATAACTCCAACCACGATTCGAATGGTTCTGGAATATCTCGGTCGACTTTTACTGCGGATAAGATCACACATATTATCAATGGGTGGGGCCTGAGATTTGACGGTTCGGAAGCGGGACTAACAATAGATGAGTTTTTATATCGTCTGCGGTCCCTGACTGTTGATAACTTTAATGGGGATTTTTCCATCATCTGTAAGAACCTTCAAGTGCTTTTGAGTGGGAAGGCTCGAGAATGGTACTGGCGGTACCGAAAAAATGTTTGCTCCGTGGAGTGGAGTTCTTTTTGTGAGGCAATTTGTCATCAATATAGGAGTTTTAGGACCGCCTTTGATATCATGGAGGAGATCCGTAACCGTAGGCAGAGGAACGGAGAGACATTTGATATGTTCTACGATGGCATTTCGAGTATTATGGATACGCTGCCAAGACCCCTGAGTGAAGATGAGTTAATAGGAATTTTGACTCGTAATTTGAGGCCCGACATTAGACAGGAATTGTTATATGTTCCGATACGATCTATATCCGAATTGCGCATGTTAGTGCAGAAAAGAGAACAGTTTTTGAAAGATGAGCATGTGCGTCGAAGCCTGGCATCGAAAGTACCAGGTTATTCACTTAGTCAACGCAGACAGATATCTGAATTGGACACTAATACGGATCCGTGTTTCATGGAGACAGATTTAGAATCACCGGCTATTAATTCTTTACAAACGAGGACCTCTGGTCTTACGTGCTGGAATTGTGACGGACGCGGCCATAGATGGGAGGACTGCCTGGCAGAGAGACAAGTTTTTTGCTATGGGTGTGGGGCAAAGAAGGTGTACAAACCGAGTTGCCAAAAATGTGGCTCCAACAATACGAACAATTCAAAAAACTTGACGGACTTTGTTCCCCAAGGGGAACAGATGCCTCTACGACACTAGATTTTCCTTCCTCACCTAATTCGGACTGTGTTTCCGCGAATGCTGGGGTGGCAAGCTCCGATAAAAATATACAGACAGATAATGAATACAAGACTATTTTGAGACCCGATCGGTTGCATGACGGATTTGAGCCACCGGTTTTGTTACGACCATTGATTCCCTACCATAAGCGTCTGGCTTTGTATGAAGAGAGACGTAAGGCTATTTTTCACGGAGATGTTTGTGTGGTAACTTCTCTTAATAGACGTAGTGGACCGAAGCGGTCTACGTTGAGAATTCGTCGTTACTGGAAACAGAGGAAACAGTGTAAGAAGTTATTGATTTCGGCGATTATAAGTCAAACGAAGGATAATAGATATTACGCCAGGGTGTCTTTCCTTGGATTCAGCGAGCTAGGACTGTTAGATACTGGGGCCAGCATAAGCTGCATTGGTTCTTCGTTGGCTTTGACTGATTTTTCTACCTTTGAGGGTTTCCATAAATGTAAGTCATTTGTGAACACAGCTGATGGAAGTCCCTTACTGGTTAGAGGTTGGCTAGACACTCAGATTTCGTTTAAATTGCAAACACATGGACTTCGGCTTTTAATTATCCCCTCCATAGCCCAGAGACTTATTTTAGGGATTGATTTTTTTCGATCATTTCAATTGATTCCGGATGTTTTGAATTCTATAGATTTAATTGCAAGTAATTCTAATAGTGACTCGATAGATTTTTCTGTGTTGCACAACCATGATTTTGAAGATAAGGAGGAACCTAATGATTCCTGTCAATCTTTCTACCCGCTTGATCCCAATCAACGTCAACAGCTGGACACAGTCATGTCCTTATTTCCGAATTTTGCTAGGCAAGGTCTGGGTCGGACGGATTTGATTCGCCATAAGATAGATGTGGGCGAGGCTACCCCTATTAAACAAAGGTTTTACCCCGTTTCACCGGCAGTGGAAAAGCTTATGTTTAAGGAGGTAGACCGTATGTTGTCCCTTGGTGTTATTGAGCCGTCTTCGTCACCTTGGAGCTCTCCGATTAGGCTAGTGGTCAAACCTAATAAGGTAAGACTCTGCTTAGATGCGAGGAGGGTAAACCAAGTGACGAAGAAAGATGCATACCCTTTACCGTCGATTGAGGGCATTTTCGCCAGGCTGCCCAAGGCCAACATTATCACGAAGCTTGATCTGAAGGATGCATATTGGCAAATCGCATTGGATGATGAGTCCAAGGCCCTCACTGCGTTTACGGTGCCTGGTAGGCCTCTCTACCAGTTTGTTGTTATGCCTTTTGGCTTATGCAACGCACCGCAGACAATGTGCAGGCTTATGGACAACATCATCCCCTGTGATTTGCGCCACTGCGTCTTCGGTTATCTGGACGACCTTGTGATTGTTTCACCTGATTTTGCATCACACTTGGAAGTGCTAGTTAGGATCTCATCCGAGTTTCGTAAGGCCAACCTTACTCTCAATATAGCGAAGAGTAAGTTCTGCGTTACACGCGTCAATTACCTTGGCTACATCATTGGAGAAGGTGGCATTACGACTGACCCCGATAAGGTCAGTGCCATCCAGAAATGGCCGGTACCAAAGAACCTCAAACAGGTTAGAGGGTTCTTGGGGCTTGCGGGATGGTACCGACGATTTATTGGAAATTTTTCCACTATTGTGTTTGCCATTACTGAGGTTCTATCTTCAAAACGCAAGTTCGTGTGGACTGATGAAGCCCAGACTGCTTTCGAGAGGATAAAAATTCTCCTCACAACAGCTCCAGTTCTTGCAAATCCTGACTTTTGCAAAAAGTTTTATGTGCACTGTGATGCCAGTGACTTTGGAATAGGCGCTGTGCTGGTTCAATTGGATGACGATAACGCGGAACGTCCGATAGCGTACATGAGTCGAAAGTTGAACTCAGCACAGCGTAACTATAGCGTCACGGAGCGCGAATGTCTGGCCGTCA
This sequence comes from Stomoxys calcitrans, assembly GCF_963082655.1. NCBI lineage: Eukaryota > Metazoa > Arthropoda > Insecta > Diptera > Muscidae > Stomoxys > Stomoxys calcitrans. The sequence continues at coordinate 174,520,438 of NC_081553.1, forward strand.
TAGAGGCGATACGGAAATTTAGATGCTATATTGAGATGCAAGAATTCGAGATTGTGACGGACCATTCAAGCTTAGTTTGGCTGATGCGTCAAACGAACTTAAGTGGCAGACTAGCCAGGTGGGCTTTCCAGCTCCAGAGTTATAAGTTTAGTGTTAGTCACAGGAAAGGGAAGGAGCACATTGTCCCTGACGCATTATCTCGGATCCCAGAAGGTGATGTCAGTAGCATTCAGGAGGAAATTGGCCCCGAAGTAGATCTTGAATCGTCACATTTTGATAGTGACTCTTATGGGGAGCTAAAGAAAAAGATAAAAGATAATCAGGTTAAGTATCCCGATGTCAGGGTTATTGACAAATACGTTTATATGAGGACGCACCACTATAACGGAGATGAATTTCAAGAAGAATCGGCCTGGAAATTATGGATTCCGGACCAACTACAAAGGGAAGTCATTGCTAGGGCTCACGATTGTCCTGTTTCCGCCCATGGTGGCTCGTATAAGACATTGGAGCTTATTAGGCGTAGGTTTTATTGGCCAGGTATGTTGCGAGATGTGAGGAAGTATGTACAGGACTGCGACGTCTGTAAGATGACGAAAGCTCCAAATTTTGTGTTAAAACCACCTATCACTGGGCAACTTACTTCTGTGCGTCCATTCCAAAGGATGTATATTGACCTTTTGGGGCCCTACCCACGCAGTAAGACAGGATACATAGGTCTACTAATTGTTTTGGACCATTTTACTCGGTATCACTGGTTATGTCCTCTCCGTAGGTTTACGTCAGCTGCAATTGAGGTTTTCTTAGAACAACAGATTTTTCATACATACGGCGTGCCCGAATTCATCGTAAGTGACAATGGGAGCCAATTCAAATCGCACGAATTCAACGCATTCCTTACGAAATATGGGGTGACCCACACTTACACCGCATTGTATTCGCCCCAGAGCAATGCCTCGGAAAGGGTGAATCGGTCCTTGATTGCTGGAATTCGAGCGTATTTGAAGGAGGACCATAGACTGTGGGACGAAAGGCTTAGCTTTATAAGTTGTTCATTGCGAAATGCTTACCACCAGTCCTTGGGATGCTCTCCATATTATGCCTTATTTGGCCTGAATATGGTGACGCATGGCTCGTCTTATTCCTTGTTGAGGAACTTACGTCAGTTGGATGAACCAGTGGGCAAGATCGACCGCCCTGACCAATTACAGCACTTGAGGCAGGAGATGAGAAGGTACCATCGAGAGGCACAGGAGAACAACAGACAGCGGTACAATCTTCGCACAAGAGTTCCGAATTTTAAAGTTGGGGATGAGGTTTATCGTCGTAACTTTGCTCAAAGTAATTTTGAGAAAAGTTTTAACTCGAAACTGGCACCGATGTTCCTTAAGTCCAGAATACGAGAACGGCTCGGTAGCCATTACTATGTCTTGGAGGACTTGAACGGTCACCTGGTGGGAACCTACCACGCCAAGGACATAAGGTCCTGAATTGATGTCCTTTTTTTTTCAAAATAATTCTTCTGCTCAATGAGCAAGAATTATTTAGTTTGTACTGGACATAAGGGGTGTCTTGATATTTGGTCGGCTCAAATCAGTATGTACGATATTTTTTTTATTTAATTTTTTTTTGTTAGATTTTTGATTTGTTTTAACGGTCTCATGTGAATTAATTTCATTGCATTGGAATGGAACGTCGATTACTTAGTTAGTAATCGCATAAGACATTGCACAGTAACTGCGTTATCGGTGGCAAGAAGAACCACACCGGGTTTTTTTTCTCGACGATGAAAGGCTTCCTAACCCTACTCATGTTCTGGGATCTTTCTTTCTTATTCACACGTCGAAGTAATAAAGTCACTACCTTCAATAAAAAGAAAAAAAAAAAAAAAAAGGATACATTGTGTAAGGTATACTTCGTTGAAGTCGAACATATTATATATACATTTATATAAACGGTAATTTGTTGGTGTATTTTTTTTGTTTCTTAAACAACTTTCCTAAAACTTCCATTTTATTCCCAGTGAACTGACTAAAGAAGTGATTGTATTTGGTTTAGAGGAATTATCTTGTTCCACGTGATTAGTGTCCCAGTTAAATATTTCCTTAGGACTGGGAACCTAATTTGAATCCCCTCCAATTTTCTGGAGAAAATTTTAAGTTGGTCCTTATTAAGAATATTTGGTAAGGATACTTCCAACAGACTTGTCAAGCCTATCTCTATATTACTGTTTTCATTAGGAGCACGTGACTACCCATGGTAGTTGGTTTAGCTGAGGTTCCATGATTTTTGGGACTCAAAACATCTTTCCATACCGATTGTTTTACGGCAAACATTTTTTATTGTTTGCTGGGATTTTTTTTCTTTTTTGATAGAATACACACTTATTTGATCGACATTGCAAATTCGGCCAAAGAGGTCAATCATCGATCACCCATAATCAACGTGCCATCATATCAACGAAGAAGAAATCCAAAGAGCAGAAAAAACAACACTCGAAAGAAGCCCACAACGGTTTATCGTGTCAACCATTGGCTTAAAATTTGTTTTGTTGAGAAAGAAGTACATTTATAGCTGTCTCGTTACGTCCATCGCACAAAAATAATAATGCTATTTGATCCAGCGAAAGCAGAATATATGGAATAAGTAGTAAAGGAATACGCAATTTTTGGGAGGAGTTAAATCTAGAGGTTTGTTCCTGAAATTTTTTTTATAATATTAAAATTTCCGTCCTAATTTAGATAAAATAGTCATAAGATAATTCATAGTTTATAAATTAAGCCCAACAAGCAATCATCGAAAATCTTCAGCAATCTATGTAATCAAAAATTCAACTCCATCCAACGATTTGCAGAGGCCTCTTCAGATTCGACGGAAAATGGTGAGTCAATCAGAGTGAAATAACATATATATATATACCCAACATATTTACATAATTATAGAAAAACAAACTACTTAATATATTAACAGAATTAATTAAAAAAATCTACTATTGAATTTCCTCAAAATTTCATTTAAACAAAAAGTTAAATTAGCGTGGAAACTCCCATATTTGTACCTCTGTTCCACCAGCTTTAAAACTATTGCTGATTATTTTCTTTTTGTGTGCTTCCCCATAAAAAGGGGGGAAAAAAAAAAAAAAATAAGTAGCATATTTAATAACTTCCATACCTACCATAAAGAGAAATAAGAAAAGAGATTTTATTAATTGTGATTCTATCCCCACAATTGAGAGTGTTGTACTCCTACACAGTGTGGAGACTTTCTCTCCCCGTTCGCTATAATCCAAATTCATGCTGTAGAGGCACATAGCTAAGTCTGATCAATTTTTTTTTTTGTTTTGTTTGCTCTCTGCTTGTTTGGATATTTTATGGTGGAGCACATAAACATTCGTTCATACCTATAGATCACTTACATAGGTTTTTATTTTATTTTTGTGTTGTTAATTTGCTTTTGCTCTTTAGAGTCAAGAACAGATACATATCAGTTCCTTTAATTTTGTTTTGCCTTACCAAACCAAGTGTACACTCGAAGAAAAAAGAAATTAGAATATAATAATAATGTAGGTTATAAGAAAAAACAGAAAAAAAAATAACTTTAGAAATTTAAGATTTTTTTTTATTATGAGTTATTTTGAATAAACAACTACTATGATTGAAATAATGATCGGTTAGAGAATTTTCTTGTGGTTTTCTACGATGATGATGTGGTTGTAGTTTAGCTTGAGAAGTGTGTGTTTGGGGTTTTAGAGTCAAGATGCCCACGTCTAAAACAAAGGTAGGGTAGGGATAAGAGCGAGTGTTCCATTGTCATCTTAGGAGCGCGATTTGCATTTTATTTTGTGTCTGTCAATATAGCCATCCCATTATTTTGCTCTTTAATTCGAATGTTACTAGGATATTGCTTAGGGGCTTGTTTGTTTAAAGTGTTCCTAGTACCCTTGGTCCATTGTAATTTATTTAAATTTTGTTAAATTTTTAAAGGGAGTCTTTATAATTTTTATTGTAAGGCTGATATGAGGAGATATTAGAAAGGATACGAACCCCCCTACAAGACTGATTAGCTAGCATACTGATGGCTCCCGTTATCCTTATCTAACTCTCCTTTAACGACCATAGAAAGGATATTCCTAAAGGAATATTTCGGTATTAGCTTATTGATGGTCATTACACAACTTCCGTAAAAGTCGTTACTCCCAACTTTCAGTCTGTCAGCATTTGCACCTTTCAGACAGTGGGCTGTCATGACGAACACAATAACTGAGCCGTTTGTTCTAGCCAGCGATAGCAAACTCCACATAATTTGGGAATTTTCGCAACCCCCATTTTGAGACTATCTGTCGTTAACTTTCGGTTCTGATACTGAAGACTTTCACGTTTCTCGAGGCATACCCACAGATTCAAGTTCTCTTGGAATGTGTGTCTTCCTTTTTTTAGGCAGTCTTGAAAATGACATCAAGTAAATGGCGACTTCTATTGCGCATACACTGATCCAGTCGATTTTTATACCCACCACCGAAGGATGAGGGTGTAATCATTTTGTCATTCCGTTTGCAACACATCGAAATATCCATTTCCGACCCTATTAAGTATATATATTCTTGATTAGCCTAAAAATCTAAGACGATCTAGCCATGTCCGTCCGTCTGTCTGTTGAAATCACGCTACAGTCTTTAAAAATAGAGCTATTGAGTTGAAACTTTGCACAGATTATTTTTTTTTACCATAAGTAGGTTAAGTTCGAAGATGGGCTATATCGGACTATATCTTGATATAGCCCCCATATAGACCGATCCGCCGATTTTGGGTCTTAGGCCAATAAAAGCCATATTTATTATCCAATTTTGCTGAAATTTGGGACGGTGAGTTGTGTGAGGCTCTTCGTCATCCTACGTCAATTTGGCCCAGATCGGTCCAGATTTGGATATAGCTGCCATATAGACCGATACGCCGATTTAGGGTCTTAGGCCCATAAAAGCCACATTTATTATCCGATTTGTCTGAAATTTAGGACAATGAATTAAGTTAAGCCCCTTGACATACTTCTGCATTATGGCATAGATCGGTCTAGATTTGGATATAGCTGCCATATAGACAGATCTCTCGGTTTCAGGTTTTGGGGTCATTAAAAGCGCATTTATTGTCCAATGTCGCCGCAATTTGGGACAGTGAGTTGTGTTGGGCCCTTCGACATCCTTCTTCAATTTTACTCAGATCGGTCCAAATTTGGATATAGGTGCAATATAGACCGATCTATGGATTTAGTGTTTTGGGCCCATAAAAGGCGCATTTATTGTCCTATGTTGCCGAAATTTGGGACAAAGAGTTAAGTTAAGCCCCTTCACATATTTCTGCAATTTGGTCTAGATCGATCAAGATTTACATATAGCTGCCATATAGACCGATATCTCGATTTAAAAGACTTGGCCCCAAAAAGGCGCAGTTATAATCCGATTTCATTGCAATTTGACACCCATACGACATCCACGTTGTATATGGTTTAGAATGGTTTATTTTTAGATATAACTACCAAAAAGATCAATATTTTTGCTATACACAATTGAACAATAACTTGTACCTATTAGTATTTGGTCCAAATCAGATCATATTTCGATAAAACTGCTATGGGACATAAGGTATGCAATTTTCAGTTCGGCCCGGCCGAACTTAACGCCTTTATACTTGTTCTGAATTTTATGTGTTCTTTTTTATACCCTCCAACATAGGATGGGGGTATACTAATTTCGTCATTCTGTTTGTTACACCTCGAAATATGCGTTTGAGATCCTATAAAAGTATATATATTCTTGATCGTCATGTCATTTTAAGTCGATCTAGCCATGTCCGTCCGTTCGTCTGTCCGCCCGTCCGTCCGTCTGTCCGTCCGAACGTCCGCCTGTCTGTCGAAAGCACACTAACTTTCGAAGAAGTATAGCTAGCCGCATGAAATTTTGCTTAAAAACTTTTTATTAGTGTAGGTCGGTTGGGATCGTAAATGGGCCAAATCGGTCCATGTTTTGACATAGCTGCCATAAAAACCGATCTTGGATTTTGACTTCTTGAGCCTGTAGAGGGCGCAATTCTTATCCGATTTGACTGAAAGTTTGCACGTGGTGTTTTGGTATCACTTTCAACAACTGCGCTAAGTGTGGTTTAAATCGGTCCACGTTTTGATATAGCTGCCATATAAACCAATCTTGGGTCAAAACTTCTTGAGCCTCTAGAGGGCGCAATTCTCGTCCGATTTGACTGAAATTTTACACGTGGAGTTTTGTTTACACTTACAGCAATTGCGCTAAATTTGGTTCAAATCCGTCCATGTTTTGATATAGCTGCCATATAAACCGATCTTGGATCTTGACTTCTTGGGCCTCTAGAGCGCGCAATTCTTATCCGATTTGGCTGAAATTTTACACGAGGTGTTTTGTTATGACTTCCAATTACTGTGTTAAGTATGGCGCAAATCGGTACATAACCTGATATAGCTGCCATATAAACCGATCTGGGATCTTGACTTCTTGAGACTCTAGAGTAGCAATTATTTTCCGATTTGTATAACGGATTCTCCCATGACCTTCAACATACATGAATCAAATATGGTCTGAATCGGTTATTAGCCTGACGCAACTCCCATATAAACCGATTTCCCTATTTTACGTCTTGAGCCCCTAAACGGCGCATTTCCAATTCGAATTGACTGAAATTTTACACAATGACTTCTATTATGGTTTCCAACATTCCATTCAATTATGGTTTGAATCGCTTGATTGGATCTATATCAAGCTTGAAAAGCTTGATATAGCTCCAATAGCATAGCAATTCTTTTCTTATATCCTTTGTTTGCTTAAAGAGAGATACCGGGAAAAGAACTCGACAAATTCGATCCATGGTGGAGAGTATATAAGATTCGAGTCGGCCGAAATTAGCACGCTTTTACTTGTTATACTCTACACCACTACTGTGGTGCAGGTTGTTCTAACTTAGTGCATTTATTTGTACCACCCAGAAGGAAGAGAGATAGACCTATTGATAAGTATACCAATCGACTCAGAATCACTTTCAGATACGTTTTAGTTATGTCCGTCTGTCCATGTTAATTTGTGTACAAAGTACAGGTCGCAATTTTCATCCGATTGTCTTAAAATTTGGCACAGGAATGGTTTTCGGCCTAGAGACGAAGCCTGTTGAAATTGGAAAAAAGTCGGTTCAGATTTGGTTATAGCTCCCATATATATTTTCGTCCGATTTGCAGTAATAATGCAATAAAATAGTCATTTATTAACTTCTCAAAATTTGGCAGGAAGGATTTTCGTATGACTCTCGACATCACTGGTGAATTTCATACAAATCGGCTCAGATTTCTTCTTATTCTCAATTTTTACTATGATTTAAGATTTTAAAATTGACAGCATGCCCGACTTTAGCACTTTTTTACTGGTTGGAACAAAGTTCTTGACCTCCTACTTTGATAAATAACGTCTTTTCATTTTACTCAGCATTTGCATAACCGTAGCCAAATGAAAAGTTAAATTAAAACAAAAACTTCATCATTATAAATCATCATAATTCTCCTGAGCAGCAAACTATGTAAGATAGTATATAACGAAGGACATGAAAAAAACAATCCTCAGTAAAGTTTTTCACTTGAAAAAAAAGTAAAAGAAAATTATCATTAAAATTGCTATTCTTCATTTGCAAGTTTTGCATCATTTATAAAATGTTGCCCCCTTTTTAGTTGGCTTGAAGGGTAGATTTTAGTCTTCCCTTAATTTAATCTTTAGAAGCAGTCTTTTTAATCTCTGTCTCACCACACGCGTAAAGCCAGCCAGACCATTGTAAGCCAACAATTGTTATGGTCCACCATCTACAATGGCCATACAATAGATAGCCTTTTCAATTGGATTTTCCCTTGACATTAGGCCTTTTTGCCTTCTTTGTTATTATCTTCATTGCTAAACTTTTTGTTAAATGGGAAGTTGGGCTAGATTTTATTGCAATTGCGCCTTACACCTATGGGGTTAAGATGTCTGCTAGTAAAATTTATTATTTGTGGCGCACGAATGCGCCACAAACGATTGCACTAAAGTTGAGCGTACTTGCTTAGTTGTAACTACAGCACGAGAAATTTTATTTATACATATACTCAGACTTTTTATACCCTCCACCATAGGATGGGGGTATACTAATTTCGTCATTCTATTTGTAACTACTCGAAATATTCGTCTGAGACCCCATAAAGAATATATATATGCTTGATCGTCATGACATTTTATGTCGATCTAGCCATGTCCGTCCGTCCGCCCGTCTGTCCGTTCGCCTGTCTGTCGAAAGCACGCTAACTTTCGAAGGAGTAAAGCTAGCCGCTTCTTATTAGTGTAGGTCGGTTGGTATTGTAAATGGGCCATATCGGTCCATGTTTTGATATAGCTGCCATATAAACCGATCCTGAGTCTTGATTTCTTGAGCCTCTAGAGGGCGCAATTCTTATCCGACTGGAATGAAATTTTGCACGACGTGTTTTGCTACGATGTCCAACCACTGTGCAAGGTATGCTTCAAATCGGATGATAACCTGATGTAGCTGCCTATAAACCGATCCTGAGTCTTGATTTCTTGAGCCTCTAGAGGGCGCAATTCTTATCCGACTGGAATGAAATTTTGCACGACGTGTTTTGCTACGATGTCCAACCACTGTGCAAGGTATGCTTCAAATCGGATGATAACCTGATGTAGCTGCCATATAAACCGATCTTGGGTCTTGATTTCTTGAGCCTCTAGAGGGCGCAATTCTTATCTGATTGGAATTAAATCTTTGCACTACGTGTTTTGTTATTATATCCAACAACTGTGCCAAGTATGGTTCAAATCGGTCCATAACCTGATATAGCTGTCATATAAACCGATCTTGAGTATTGACTTCTTGAGCCACTGGAGGTCGCAATTCTTATCCGATTTAGCTGAAATTTTGCATGACGTATTTTACTATAACTTTCAACAACTGTACCAAATAAGTTTCAAATCGGTTCATATCCTGATATAGCTGCTATATAAACCGATCTGGGAACTTGACTTCTTGATCCTCTTGAGGGTGCAATTCTTATCCGATTGGAAAGAAATTTTGGACTGCGTGTTTTATTATGATATCCAACAACTGTGCCAATTATGGTTCAAATCGGTCCATAGCCTGATATAGCTGCCGAATAAACCGATTTTGGGTGTTGATTTCTTGAGCCTCTAGAGGGCGCAATTCTTATCTAATTTGAATGAAATTTTGCACGACGTGTTTCGCTATGACTTCCAACAACTGTGCTAAGTTAGGTTCAAATAGGTCAATAACCTGATATAGCTACCATATAAATCGATCTTGAGTATTGACTTCTTGAGCCACTGGAGGGCGCAATTCTTAACTGATTGGAATGAAATTTTGCACGTAGTATTTCGTTATGATATCCAACAACTGTGTCAAGTATGGTTCAAATCGGTCAATAACCTAATCTTGACTTTTTCAGCCTCTAGAGGTCGCAATTATTATACGGTTTGCCTCAAATTTTGTATGACGGATCCTCTTATGACTATCAACATACGTATTTATTATGGTCTGAATCGGTCTATAGCCTGATACATCTCCCATATAAATCAATCTCTCTATTTTACTTGTTTTTCTTGTTTCTGCCTAAGGAGAGATGCCGGGAAAAGAACTCGACAAATGCGATCCATGGGGGAGTGTACATAAGATTCGGCCTGGCCGAACTTAGCACGCTTATACTTGTTGCAGTTATGAACTGTTTTTTATACCCTCCACCATAAGATGGGGGGTATACTAATTTCGTCATTCTGTTTGTAACTACTCGAAATATTCGTCTGAGACCCCATAAACTATATATATTCTTGATCGTCGTGACATTTTATGTCGATCTAGTATTGTCCGTCCGTCTGTCCGTCCGTCCGTCCGTCCGTCCGTCCGTCCGTCCGTCCGTCTGTCTGTCGAAAGCACGCTAACTTCCGAAGGAGTAAAGCTTGCCGCTTGAAATTTTGCACAAATACTTCTTATTAGTGTAGGTCGGTTGGTATTGTAAATGGGCCATATCGGTCCATGTTTTGATATAGCTGCCATATAAACCGATCTTGGGTCTTGACTTCTTGAGCCTCTAGAGTGCGCAATTCTTATCCGATTGAAATGAAATTTTGCATGACGTGTTTTGCTATGATATCCAACAACTGTGCCAAGTATGGTTCAAATCGGTCCATAACCTGATATAGCTGCCATATAAACCGATCTTGGGTCTTGACTTCTTGAGCCTCTAGCGTGCGCAATTCTTATCCGATCAGAATGAAATTTCGCACGACGTGTTTTGTTATGATACCCAACAACTGTGCCAAGTATGGTTCAAATCGGTCGATAACCTGATATAGCTACCATATAAACCGATCTTGGATCTTGACTTCTTGACCCTCTAGATGGCACAATTCTTATCCGATTTGAATGAATTTTTGCACGAAGTATTTCGTTATGATATCCAACAACTGCGCCAAGTATGGTTCAAATCGGTCCATAACCTGATATAGCTGTCATATAAACAGATCTGGGGATTTGATTTCTTAGCTTCTAGAGGGCGCAATTCCTATCCGATTTGGCTGAAATTTTGCATGACGTATTTTATTTTTACTTTCAACAACTGTGTCAAATAAGGTTCAAATCGGTTCATAACCTTATATAGTTGCCATATAAACCGATCTGAGATCTTGACTTCTTGACCCCTAGAGGTCGCAATTATTATCCGATATGCCTGAAATTTTGTACGATGGATCCTCTCATGACCATCAACAAACGTGTTTATTATGGTCTGAATCGGTCTATAGCCCGATACAGATCCCATATAAATCGTTCTCTCTATTTTACTTCGTGAGCCCCAATGGGCGCAATTCTTATACGAATTGGCTGAAATTTTACACAGGCTTCCAACATATAATTTAATTGTGGTCCGAACCGGACCATATCTTGATATCGTTTTAATAGCAGAGCAACTCTTTTCTTATATCCTTTTTTGCCTAAGAAGAGATGCCGGGAAAAGAACTCGACAAATGCGATCCATGGTGGAGGGTATATAAGATTCGGCCCGGCCGAACTTAGCACGCTTTTACTTGTTAAGTTATCAATTCTGCTCAAATGGGAACATTTGCAGGCAAGTTTTGGCACATGTAAGAGCAGTTCACAGGACTCCAAAGAGTAAACTTTACATACTGGTAAATTCGACACCAACTACCCTTTCTATGGTGTTGGGGATAATGCTAAGAAAAGAACTACGAATTTACCATCTCCCTTAGCATAAAATTAAACCCGTGGCATCTTTAAACATAAGAAATTTTCCTATAGACATTCTTTGACAACAATTCGTTTTACGCCTTTCCCCCCAACCCCATTCATGCATTGCGTCTATCTATGATATACTCGCTTAATCCACATGCCATAAATTCCATTCTTAAAATGACCAGCATAAACCCTTCCAGGAAGATAACTTCCAATTTTATGCATGCAATTAGACGTGACCAGAATTTTATGATGAAATATTTTCATGACAAATTATACACCACCATAGGATGAAATTGATATGGGACCACCCATGGCCATACAAGAGAACACAAACACACGTGTTAACATACATATATTCACAGCATCCCCAGGGGATTCCAGAAAGCCATGCGATTTGCATTCATTTGCTTGCTCCTGCCAGCGGCTGCTTTGTGACAACAGTTGTCCTACTGTGAGTATTTAATTAAGGTATTCAAGTTACATTTACCTTTAGTTCATGGTCACCAAGATGATTAGGGGAGATGACAGGAATGACATAATCATAACGTGGACAATGGGATATGTTAGCTTATTAATGTCATGTTATGAGAATGGAAGTTGCCGGTTAAATACTTGATCGAAATAGGAAATAAATGGTGACTTTTTCCATGAATTGACTAGGGGTATTGTGTTTCAGAGATAGTGCAAATTATGATGAAACATTTGAAGGATTTAAAGTTTCTTTCAAAACGCATATCAGTGGGCTTTACAATCCAATAAGAACAAGTAAAAAGGCATTAAATTCGGCCGTGCCGCACTTTGGATACCCACCGTCTCGGGTATATATGTAAACCCCATTTCGTCACAATCCGGTGAAATTTGGATAACTTAAGCACCCAAATTCGGCACGCACATTGAGTGGTCTAATATAAAGGGTGATTTTTTTGAGGTTAGGATTTTCATGCATTAGTATTTGACAGATCACGTGGGATTTCAGACATGGTGTCAAAGAGAAAGATGCTCAGTATGCTTTGACATTTCATCATGAATAGACTTACTAACGAGCAACGCTTTCAAATCATTGAATTTTATTACCAAAATCAGTGTTCGGTTCGAAATGTGTTCATTCACCGTTCAGCAATGAGGCTCATTTCTGGTTGAATGGCTACGTAAATAAGCAAAATTGCCGCATTTGGAGTGAAGAGCAACCAGAAGCCGTTCAAGAACTGCCCATGCATCCCGAAAAATGCACTGTTTGGTGTGGTTTGTACGCTGGTGGAATCATTGGACCGTATTTTTTCAAAGATGCTGTTGGACGCAACGTTACGGTGAATGAACACATTTCGAACCGAACACTGATTTTGGTAATAAAATTCAATGATTTGCAAGCGTTGCTCGTTAGTAAGTCTATTCATGATGAAATGTCAAAGCATACTGAGCATCTTTCTCTTTGACACCATGTCTGAAATCCCACGTGATCTGTCAAATACTAATGCATGAAAATCCTAACCTCAAAAAAATCACCCTTTTTATGTCACTATTCAATTTTGTAGAACAAAATATTGGTCTTTTTGGCAGATATATGCAATTAGAAACCGATATGAACCATATTAAGGTCGGATATCGTGAGGCTCAGAAAAACTCTATGTTTCAAATTTCAGCCAAATCGGGTAATAAATAAAGCTTTTATGTGTTTCAGTCCCCATATCGGCAGATCGGTCTATATGGCAGCTATATCTAAATATAGTCCGATCAGAACCCAATTTGGGTTGAATGTTGGGAGGTCTTAACCCACTCACTGTTTCAAATTTTAGTGAAATCGGTTAAAAAATAAAGCTTCTATGGGCTGCAGATCCTTTATCGGCAGATCGGTCTATATGGCAGCTATAACTAAATATAGTCCGATCTGTAACATATTTGGGTCGGATATTGGAAGGCGTAAAACTGCGCACTATTGCAAATTTAAGCGAAATCGGATAATAAATAAAGCTTTTATGGCCTTCAGACCCTATATCGGGAGATCGGTCTATATGGCAGCTATATATAAACCTAGTCCGATCTAATCCATATTTAGATCAGATTTCGGGAGCCTAAAATAACCCACTGTTGCATATTTCAGCTGAATCGGATAATAAATAACGTTGTTATGGGCTTCAGACCCTATATCGGAAGATCGGACTATATGACAGATATATCTAAATATAGTCCGATCTGAAACATATTTGCGTCAGATATCGGCAGGCTTAAAAAACCCCACTTTTGCAAACATCAGCGAAATCGGGTAATAAATAAAGCTTTTATGGTCTTCGGACCCTGTGTCAGATAGCTATATCTAAAAATAGTCCGATCTAATGAATGAGGTATAGATGTTAAGAAGATCAGAAGGAGTGAAGTAATTCTTACACCGTTTAAGGAATCATTCAAGTGCTTGAATGCTTCTTTCGACACTTCAAATGCATGTTTAGCCCAACGATTATCACTTTGTATATTCATGCCCAGAACATCAAGAGCTTCTGATTGCTCAACATCTATACCGTTAATAGACAAAGATGATTGTAATGGGTCAGCGAATCGTATGTGTGTTAACAAACAGCACTAAGTCTTCCGTGCAATAAAATCTACTTGATTCATTCGACCCCACTCATAAATGGCCAGCAAATCCTGGCAAAGTGCATCGTCCATAACACGCCTCTTGTCCTCAATCTTTCGAAGACTCAGCTGAGTACGAATGACAGAGATTAATTTTGATCCGAAAATGAGTAGATCGACTTCGATGTCTGTCTCAAAGATCGTTGATGAAAATAAGTAAAAGGGAAGGAGAAAGGACAGAGGCCTAGGGTACACCTGCGGTCAATTTTTGCTCATTGGATGACAACCCATCTAAATATGGATTAGATCGGTCCAAATTTACATATAGCTGCCATCTACACCGATCTCCCGATAAAGGGTCTGGAAGCCATAAAACCTTTAATTATTTTCCGATTTTGCTGAAATTTAAAACAATGGGTATTTTAAGCCTCCCAACTAAATTTAGATATAGCTGTCATATAGACAGATATGCCGATAAAGGGTCTGAAGCCCATAGATGGTTTATTTTTTAACCGATTTCGCTAAAATTTCAAACAGAGAGTAGGCTAAGACCTCCCAATATCCGACCTAAATCGGACTATATTTATTGTAGATATAGCTGCCATATAGACAGTTCTGCCGATAAGGGGACTGAAGCCCATAAAAGCTTTATTTATTACCCGATTTCGCTGAAATTTTAAACAGTGATATCCGATATCCGACCTAAATATGATTCAGATCGGTATATAATTGGATACATCTGCCAAAAAGACCAATATGTTGTTCTACAAAATTGAATAGTGATATATATATTAGACCACTCAATGTCCGTGCTGAATTTGGGTGCTTAAATTGTTAAATTTTCACCGGATTATGACGAAATGGGGTTTACATATATAAGCGAGGTGGAGGGTATTCAAAGTTCGGGTATTCAAAGTCGAACTTGATGCCTTTTTATTTGTTATACCCTACACCACCACTGTGGTACAGGGTATTATAGATTTGTGCATTTGTTTGCAACGCTAAGAAGGAGAAGAGCTAGACCCATTGATAAGTATACCGATCGACTCAGAATAACTTTCTGATTCGATTTAGCGGTCTATCGGTCTGAGTCCATGTATTCTTGTAATCAAAGTGCAGGTCGTATTTGTTGTCCGATTGTCACGAAATTTTGCACATGTCACTTTTTTGGCCCAAGAACAAACGCTATTAATTTTGATAAAAATCGGTTCAGATTTAGATATAGCTTCCATATTATCTTTCATCCGATATGACTTTTTAAGGATGTAGAAACCACAATTTTCGTCCGATCTTCACAAACTTTGGCATTGGGTATTTTATTTGAGATCTACATATGTGTGCAAAATTTCATAAAAATCGGTTCAGATTTAGATATAGCTCCCATATATATCTTTCATCCGATATGGAATTTTATGGCTGTAGAAGCCACAGTTTTAGTCCGATCTTTACAAAATTTGTCATGGAGTGTTTTATTTGACGTTTCCATATGTGTACAAAATTTCATAAAAATCGGTTCAGATTTAGATATAGCTTCCATATATATGTATCGCCCGATTTGCACTTAAATGGCCTTAGTATCTAAAATTTTCAACCGATCTGCACAAAATTTGGCACAGACTGTTTTCTTACTGATCTTAACATATCTGGAAAATTTCATAAAAATCGGTTAAGATTTAGATATAGCTCCCATATATATCTTTCATCCGATATGGCTTTTTAAAGCTGTAGAAGCCACAATTTTCGTCCGATCTTCACAAAATTTGGCATTGGGTATTTTATTTGAGGTCTACATATGTGTGCAAAATTTCATAAAAATCGGTTCAGATTTAGATATAGCTCCCATATATATCTTTCATCCGACATGGACTTCTATGGCTGTAGAAGCCACAGTTTTAGTCCGATCTTTGTCATGGAGTGTTTTATTTGACGTTTCCATATGTGTGCAAAATTTCATAAAAATCGGTCTAGATTTAGATATAGTTCCCATACATATGTATCGCCCGATTTGCACTTAAATGGCCGTAGTAGCTAAAATTTTCAACCTATCTGCACAAAATTTGCCACGGACTGTTTTGTTACAGATTTTAATATATCTGGAAAATTTCATAAAAATCGGTTCAGATTTAGATATAGCTCGTATATATATCCTCATCCGATTCGGTCTTTTCGCCCGATAACGTTCCAATACGTGCGCAAAATTTCATTCAAATCAGTCCTAATTTATTGTAGATATAGCTCCAATGTGTATATTTTATCCGATATGGACTTTTATGGCAGTAAAAACCATAATTTTGGTCACATATTCATGACACAGGCTTCGAAATAACTCCCATATAATCTTTTATCCGATATGGCCTTTTAAAGATGTGGAAATCCAAATCTTTTGTCCTATGGTAGGAAAATTTTACAAGGTACTAAATTGCTATTTCCATTGGTATCCAAATTAAAGTCTGACTAGATTTCGAGATAAGTTATACATATAAAAAGTACTACATGGTGGAGGTGGTGTAGGGTATTATATAGTCCGCACCGTCCGACTTTTGCCTTTCCTTACTGGTTTTATTTTTAGATCTCTTTTTTTCAGAGCCTTAAATCAACAAAATCGGTTCAGTGGATCAAAAGTAATAGCCCCTAGAAGGTTGGAGAATTGGCAAGTGGTCAATTTTGACACTCTGCTTCTCACCCTGTATTGAAGATATAGACCATCAATTTTTCTGAAAGTCTATGTCCTTCTCTACCAATGCCTAAAATATCTTGTATCTCAGATCAATAGATAAAAAGTTGTGGGCATACGAGTACTTCCAAATTTTTCAACTTTTGAACTACTGTGCGCCGCTTTATTTCCATTTTTTACCGATTCCTTGATTGCAGCTTATAAAATATTCGATAAATAGCTCACCACTTTTATTAACATTCCACATTTGTTTCAGTTTTAATACGTTTAAAAGTCCTGTAATAAGCCAGAAAAAGAATTTTTTAACAGCCAATACCATTAAATTTTTAATACAAATACAATATTAAATAAATATATTTTTAATTCTACGATTATGTCATGGACTTATAGAAACGTGCTCGAAGTAAAATAACGACATATGGAACACATATTCCCAATTAATGGAACATCATTTGGTCAATTTCAAACCGGACATGCTTAACTCACAAAACATTTCCATCTGAAGCCACATCTGTGTAAATTCCCCTTTGCATCGCATTGTGATCTAAACGAACCAATCAATTTAAATGGTAAAATGTACACATTTTCCATTTGGGAGCCTAAGCGACCGAATAACCCAAAATTTATTGATTATTCAATGAACACTCGTAGGACCAACAGACACGCACTCCATGCCCTAATGGAATTTCGGTGTGAGTTAAGTGCTAAATGTATAACGGCGATCTGAGATAGTATGTGGACCCAGAGCGATTGTCGATGTTTGGCAAAAGGACAACACAAATCACTCTTGTTTATAAAATGTGTTAACTTTTGAAAATTTTAATGCTAGTTTTTCAATAGCCCTTGCGTGGAGGGTGTTTTTACACTCGAAGAAAAAATAAAAACTAGTAAAAGCGTGCTAAGTTCGGCCGGGCCGAACCTTGGGAACCCAACACCATGGACTCTGATAAAAATTTATACAAAATAAATCAATTGGAAGGTCATTATTATACCCTCCACCATAAGATGGGGGGTATACTAATTTCGTCATTCTGATTGTAACTACTCGAAATATTCGTCTGAGACCCCATAAAGTATATATATTCTTGATCGTCGTGACATTTTATGTCGATCTAGCCATGTCCGTCCGTCTGTCCGTCCGTCCGTCCGTCCGTCTGTCTGTCGAAAGCACGCTAACTTCCGAAGGAGTAAAGCAAGCCGCTTGAAATTTTGCACAATTACTTCTTATTAGTGTAGGTCGGTTGGTATTGTAAATGGGCCATATCGGTCCATGTTTTGATATAGCTGCCATATAAACCGATCTTGGGGCTTGACTTCTTGAGCATCTAGAGTGCGCAATTCTTATCCGATTGGAATGAAATTTTGCACGACGTGTTTTGTTATTATATCCAACAACTGTGCCAAGTATGGTTCAAATCGGTCCATAACCTGATATAGCTGCCATATAAACCGAGCTGGGGTCTTGACTTCTTGAGCCTCTAGAGTGCGCAATTCTTATCCGATTTGCCTGAAATTTTGTACGACGGATTCTCTCATGACCATTAACATCCGTGTTTATTATGGTCTGAATGGGTCTATAGGCCGATACAGCTCCCATATAAATCGATCTCTCTATTTTACTTCTTGAGCCCACAAAGGGCGCAATTCTTATTCGAATTGGCTGACATTTTACACAGGTTTCCAACATATAATTTAATTGTGGTCCAAACCGGACCATATCTTGATATCCCTCTAATAGCAGAGCAATCTTTTCTTATATCCATTTTTTTGCCCAAGAAGAGATGCCGGAAAAAGAACTCGACAAATGTGATCCATGGTGGAGGGTATATAAGATTCGGCCCGGCCGAACTTAACACGCTTTTACTTGTTTTATTCTACAATACATACCAAACTTCTGTCAAACCAGCAAAAATGGAAGCTTCTAGGAACCGAATAAGGATGATCCGGAGGACGGTTTATATGAGAGCTATATCAGGTTATAGAACGATATGGAACGTATTTGGCACAGTTTTCGGATGTCGTAACAGAACACGACATGCAAAATTTCAGCCAAATCGGACAAATATTGCGGGAGATCGGTTTATATGGGAGCTATATCAGGTTATAAACCGATTTGGACCGTACTTAACACAGTTGTTGGAAGTCATAACAAAACACAAAATGTCCAATTTCAGCTAAATTGCACAAAAAATTGCGACTTGTTAGGGCTCAAGAAGTCAAATCGGGAGATCGGTTTATATGGGAGCTACATCAGGTTATAAACCGATTTGAACCGTACTTGACACAGTTGTTGAAAGTCATAACAGAACACTATATGCTAAATTTCATCCAAATCGGACAAAAATTGCGGCTTCCAGAGGCTCTAGATATCAAATCGGGAGATCGGTTCATATGGGGGCTATATCAGGTTCTTGACCGATTTAGACCGCACTTGACATAGTTGTTGGAAGTGATAACAGAACATCACATAAAAAAATTCAGCCAAATCGGATACAAATTGCGGCTTCCAGGTGCTCAAGAAGTCAAATCGGGAGATCGGTTTATATGGGAGCTATATCAGGTTATAAACCGATTTGAACCGTACTTGACACAGTTGTTGAAAGTCATAACAGAACACTATATGCTAAATTTCATCCAAATCGAACAAAAATTGGGGCTTCCAGAGGCTCTAGAAGTCAAATCGGGAGATCGGTTGATATGGGAGCTATATCAGGTTCTTTACCGATTTGGACCGCACTTGACTTAGTTGTTGGAAGTAATAACAGAACACCACATAAAAAATTTCAACCAAATCGAATACAAATTGCGGCTTCCAGGGGCTCAAGAAGTCAAATCGGGAGATCGGTTTATATGGGAGCTATATCTAAATCTGAACCGATATTTCCCATTCACAATCCCCAACGGCCTACATCGATATTAAGTATCAGTGCGAAATTTCAAGCGGCTAGCTGTACGCGTTCGACTTCTATTGTGATTTCGACAGACCGACTGACATGGCTAGATCGACTCAGAACGTCGAGACGATCAAGAATATATATACCTTATGGGGTCTTAGACGAATATTGTGAGGTGTTACAAAAGGAATAAGTAGAATAGTATACCCCCATCCTATGGTGGTGGGTATTAAAACAAAAACAAGTTAAAAGGCATTAAGTTCGGCCGGGCCGAACTTTGTATACCCACCACCTCGGGCATATATGTAAACCCCCTTTAGTCACAATCCGGTGAAAATAGGATACCTTTTGCAACCAAATACGGCACGGACATTGAGTGCACTAATAAATATAAGTTACTGTTTAATTTTGTAGAACAAAATATATAAGTACTAGCTGGACCGGGCCCACTCCGCTCCGCTTTCTTTTACTTTATATGGAACAAAATTTATAAGTACTAGCTGGACCGGGCCCACTCCGCTCCGCTTTCTTTTACTTTATATGGAACAAAATTTTCCTTGGAATATTTGTTTTCGACAATTAAAGAGCTTTTAGTGAAATACCATGCTACGAAAAAAGTATATCGCTTGACAAACAGTTTAACAATGTGAGTGCTTTTATCTGGATCCCATATGATCGTTATTGATCTACGAATTTAAGTTTGGATATAAGGTGTACTCCATTCTTAAAATACATTTGTTGCCGATATTCTCATTATATCTAATTTAGGGGTGTTTTCTGGGTGAGATGGTTCCCCAGAAACTTGGCCTTGGAAAAATATCAGCATAGTGCTCTTCTTTCAAATACCATTTATGTAACCTCTACCGCCATTGGTTTTGAGGGGAGTTTACACGATGAGGCGTCCCCCAAACACTTGACCCCAAAATAGATTATCAAATATGTTTTCTAATCTTAAATACCTTTCATTTGAGCCACATATTGGCATGGTGGAAAAATTGTTACCTTTTGTGGGATGTTTTGGGGAAGGGGTGATGCCCTAAATACATGGTCCTACATTTGGATATCAAATTCGTATTCTACTCCAAAATACCTTTATTTGAACCCCATATTGCGATGGTCAGTAAAAAATTGCTTTTTGTGGGGTATTTTGGGAAAGGGGTAGACCCCCAGAAAATTGGTCCCGAAAGTGAGTATCAATTCTTGCTCTACCCCCAATATCTTTCATTTAAGCTCCACTTTGACATGGTCGGTAAATATATCCGATTTAGGGGTGTTTTGGGGATTGGGGTGGTCTCCCAAACAATAAGCCCTGAAAATATGTCAGCAACGTGCTATATTCTCATATAACTAGGGATGCCCAAAAAGTAATTGCGGATTTTTTAAAAGAAAGTAAATGCATTTTTAATAAAACTTAGAATGAACTTTAATCAAATATACTTGTTTACACTTTTTTTCAAAAGCAAGCTAAAAATAACAGCTGATAACTGACAGAAGAAAGAATGCAATTACAGACTCACAAGACGTTGAAAAAATTTGTCAACGCCGACTATATGAAAAATCCGCAATTACTTTTTGGGCAACCCAATATATCATTTATTTGAATACTTCCTATTTGGGTGGTGTTGTGGGGGGTGGGTTGGCCCCATAGACACTTTTCACGAATATTGATATCAGATTCGTGCTTTACTCCCAAAGACCTTTCATTTGAGCCCCATATTGCTATGGTCGTAAATTTGTCCCCATGGGCGATGTTTTTGGGGAGAGGCGGCCCCCCAAACACTTGATGCCATATTTGGATATCAGATTCGAATTCTACACTTAAATACTTTTTATTTAAGCCCCATATTCCTATGGTCAGAAGAAAAGTCCTTTTTGGGGGTGTTTTGAGGAAGGGGTGGTAGGTTTTTGGGGTGGGGCGGCCCCCCTGAATACCCTATCCGAAATTTGGATACCCAATTTTTTTTTTCAGGGTACTATTGTATATGAGAGTACACAAAATTTCGCTTAAATCGCACCACCCATCTCTGAGATCTGGCGTTTCTGAAAATTAGGGTAAGGGGGAGGGTCCGCCCCCCCCCCCCCTTTAGTTATCAAAAAATATAGTACCCTATTTTCACCACGGGATCATTATGCACCATCTGTGAAAATTTCAAGAAAATCGGTTCAGTCGTTTCTGAGTCTATAAGGAACACACAAACAAACACAAATAGATTTTTATATTTTGTATAAGAAGATAACTGTCATAGACCGATCTCTCAGTTTAAGGTTTTGGTCCATAATAGCCGCATTTATTATAGGATTTCGCTGAAATTGGGTACTGTGACCTATGTAAGGCTTCTGGTCGATTTATATTTGGATATAGATGCCATATATACCGATCTCCCGATTTTAGATCTTGGGTCCATAAAAACGGATTCGATTTCAACGATCGTACCGAGCATGGTCAAGATCAGGCTGTATTTGGATATAGCTGCCATATAGACCGATCGCTCAATTTAAGGTATTACTCCCATAATAGGCGCACTTATTATACGACTTCGCTAAAATTGGGCACAGAGACCTATATAAAGCTTCTCGACATCCGTGCTCTATATGATGCCAATCGCTTTATAGTTGGATATAGTTGCCATATATACCGATCTCCTGGTTTTAGTTGTTGGGCTAATAAAAGCAGCGTTTATTACCCATATTCGATTTGGCGCAGTGTACTGTGCTCGGCCTTTCGACACACGCGTTTAATATGGTCGGCCTATATTTGGATGTACCGGTTAACATACACATATACCCAAGGCAGTGGGTAGTGGTTAGCGGATATCAACAAGTGTCAACCTGCACAATCTTTTTAAGTTTGCACGAAACAAAATTCCGATATGGCTTGAAATACTTTTGAACGAATAGGGCTGTCGAAAATGGCTTTGTAGTCAAATACTGAGCCGGCATTTGGCGCAATATTTGCAAAGTCTAAAGGCATTAATGAGGCCCGTTTTCTTTTGACCATTGACTTTAGTTTTTATACCCTCCACCATAGGATGGGGGTATACTAATTTCGTCATTCTGTTTGTAACTACTCGAAATATTCGTCTGAGACCCCATAAAGTATATATATTCTTGATCGTCGCGACATTTTATGTCGATCTAGCCATGTCCGTCCGTCTGCCCGTCCGTCCGTCCGTTTGTCTGTCGAAAGCACGCTAACTTCCGAAGGAGTAAAGCTAGCCGCTTGAAATTTTGCACAAATACTTCTTATTAGTGTAGGTCGGTTGGTATTGTAAATGGGCCATATTGGTCCATGTTTTGATATAGCTGCCATATAAACCGATCTTGGGTCTTGACTTCTTGAGCCTCTAGAGTGCGCAATTCTTATACCATTGGAATGAAATTGTGCACGACGTGTTTTGCTATGATATCCAACAACTGTGCCAAGTATGATTCAAATCGGTTCATAACCTGATATAGCTGTCATATAAACCCATCTCTGAGATCTGGCGTTTCTGAAAATTAGGGTAAGGGGGAGGGTCCGCCCCCCCCCCCCCCCCCCCCCTTTAGTTATCAAAAAATATAGTACCCTATTTTCACCACGGGATCATTATGCACCATCTGTGAAAATTTCAAGAAAATCGGTTCAGTCGTTTCTGAGTCTATAAGGAACACACAAACAAACACAAATAGATTTTTATATTTTGTATAAGAAGATAACTGTCATAGACCGATCTCTCAGTTTAAGGTTTTGGTCCATAATAGCCGCATTTATTATAGGATTTCGCTGAAATTGGGTACTGTGACCTATGTAAGGCTTCTGGTCGATTTATATTTGGATATAGATGCCATATATACCGATCTCCCGATTTTAGATCTTGGGTCCATAAAAACGGATTCGATTTCAACGATCGTACCGAGCATGGTCAAGATCAGGCTGTATTTGGATATAGCTGCCATATAGACCGATCGCTCAATTTAAGGTATTACTCCCATAATAGGCGCACTTATTATACGACTTCGCTAAAATTGGGCACAGAGACCTATATAAAGCTTCTCGACATCCGTGCTCTATATGATGCCAATCGCTTTATAGTTGGATATAGTTGCCATATATACCGATCTCCTGGTTTTAGTTGTTGGGCTAATAAAAGCAGCGTTTATTACCCATATTCGATTTGGCGCAGTGTACTGTGCTCGGCCTTTCGACACACGCGTTTAATATGGTCGGCCTATATTTGGATGTACCGGTTAACATACACATATACCCAAGGCAGTGGGTAGTGGTTAGCGGATATCAACAAGTGTCAACCTGCACAATCTTTTTAAGTTTGCACGAAACAAAATTCCGATATGGCTTGAAATACTTTTGAACGAATAGGGCTGTCGAAAATGGCTTTGTAGTCAAATACTGAGCCGGCATTTGGCGCAATATTTGCAAAGTCTAAAGGCATTAATGAGGCCCGTTTTCTTTTGACCATTGACTTTAGTTTTTATTCCCTCCACCATAGGATGGGGGTATACTAATTTCGTCATTCTGTTTGTAACTACTCGAAATATTCGTCTGAGACCCCATAAAGTATATATATTCTTGATCGTCGCGACATTTTATGTCGATCTAGCCATGTCCGTCCGTCTGCCCGTCCGTCCGTCCGTTTGTCTGTCGAAAGCACGCTAACTTCCGAAGGAGTAAAGCTAGCCGCTTGAAATTTTGCACAAATACTTCTTATTAGTGTAGGTCGGTTGGTATTGTAAATGGGCCATATTGGTCCATGTTTTGATATAGCTGCCATATAAACCGATCTTGGGTCTTGACTTCTTGAGCCTCTAGAGTGCGCAATTCTTATACCATTGGAATGAAATTGTGCACGACGTGTTTTGCTATGATATCCAACAACTGTGCCAAGTATGATTCAAATCGGTTCATAACCTGATATAGCTGTCATATAAACCGATCTTGGGTCTTGACTTCTCGAGCCTCTAGCGGCCGCAATTCTTGTCCGATTTGACTGAAATTTTGTACGTAGTATTTTGTTATGATATCCAACAACTGTGCCAAGTATGGTTTAAATCGGTCCATAACCTGATATAGCTGTCATATTAACCGATCTTGGGTCTTGACTTCTTGAGCCTCTAGAGTGCGCAATTCTTATCCGATTGGAATGAGATTTTGCACGACGTGTTTTGTTATAATATACAACAACTGTGCCAATTATGATTCAATCGCTCTATAACCTGATATAGCGGCTATATAAACCGATCTTGGGTCTTGACTTCTTGAGCCTCTAGAGGGCGCAATTATTATCCGATTGGAATGATTTTTTTCCCGCAGTATTTTGTTATGATATCTAACAACTGTTTCAAGTATGGTTCAAATCGGTTCAAAACCTGACATAGCTGCCACATAAACCGATCTGGGATCTTGATTTCTTGAGCCTCTAGATGTCGCAATTATTATCCGATTTGCATAAAATTTTGTACGACGGATTCTCTCATGACCATCAACATACGTGTTTATTATGGTCTGAATCGGTCTATAGCCCGAAACAGCTTCCATATAAATCGACCTCTCTATTTTACTTCTTAAGCCCCCAAAGGGTGCAATTCTTATTCGAATTGGCTGACATTTTACACAGGTCTCCAACATATAATTTAATTGTGGTCCAAACCGGACCATATATTGATATCGCTCTAATAGTAGATCAAATATTTTCTTATATCATTTTTTGCCTAAGAAGCGATGTGGGAAATGAACTCGACAAATGCGATCCATGGTGGAGGGCATATAAGATTCGGCCCGGCCGAACTTAGCACGCTTTTACTTGTTAATCCTTCACACAGTTTGCTCGAGAGTGTCTTTTGTAAAGGAGACTTTTTTCCTCAATAGTTGTTCCTCCAGTCTTGTGTGCAGACATCAGCGTGTCGTCTCTTGTCTTAAACCGTATCGCAGAGTTTAGCATTTCAGTCGATGACGCCGAACTCCTGGGTCCAAATCACGCATCAGAAAAATTGTCAGCTGTGGTTATACCCTAATAATGCTGCCATCAAATGGTGTGGCTATGTGACATGGCGAGCGGACTCGTCATAAAAAAGGAGGACCCTTATCATTGAGCTTAAATTTCAATCGGACTGCACTCATTGATATAGGAGAAGTATCCCCTGTTCCTTAATCGCAAGTTCATGGCAAATTTAGATAGGTAACTCATGGGCACCTGCTGCCTTGTTGTTTTGTTCGCGCATCTCAACGATCGTACATCCAACACTTTCTTTTCAAACTCAGTTTTTCTTTTGATTAAATATTAATTTTTTTCAAGTGTACCATCTCTATAATAAGTAGCAGGTGTGAGTGTTCTCATCTAATATCCTAATGGTGATGCATGATGTTGTGATGAATTGATACCCAATATGTTTATGGAAGCAATACAGATGTCGTATTTGCGTGCAACATAAACACACAAAGGCTTATATGATATCAAAATTTACAGATAACTGTGAACATTTATGTGACTGTGACTGTGAGTGCATTCATTGTGCTATTACATCCTCGTACGATACATTTGCTCATGTTCAATGTATGATTATACGCAAATGACGTTGCTCTAAGGGAGAACATTAAGTCCTGTGTGTGAAAAATTATTTGCAATAAAGTAATGGGAAGGAAGGAAATGAAAAGAATTTTAAAATGGAAAAAAAATTACCAGTGTTTATTCTTTAATTACGGCCGGCATTATTTTTATTATCGCAAGATCCTAGATGCTGAAGACTCTAGAGAGGTTGATATCTTAGGGCAAAGATCCCTGGAGATCGCCTGCCCACTTTAGCAGTCCTTCACGACGCAGTCACCTACATAAATCGCTCTCAAGGAATATACAATGGTAACATTTCTTGACATTGAGAGTGCTCTCATTAATGTAAAACCAACTTCAAATAAGTAGGAGCTGCAGTTTCTAGGCATGAACACTACCGTCGGAAAGTTTACTTACAACTTCCTTACTAAAGGAAGCATTACGGCTGGCTAGGGATCTGTAGACCTAAAAAGTTGGGTTAGCAGAGGTACACCTAAAGGAGATGCCAGGGCATCTGTTTCCTTGGGAGGAGAGTGTTTCATTTACTGAAAGTGCAAAATATCTGAGTGTTTTGCTGGACATGGAATTGGACTTGAAATTCGTCATTTTTGAAAGGGCAAGAAAGGCAACTCTTGCCTGCGGAGAGCAATTGGCAAAAGTTAAGGGGCTTAAACCGCATACTATGCACTGGGTGTATATTGCAGTTGTCAGACCTATAAAGCTGTATGGTGTTGCGGTCTGGTGGAAGGCGCTTCAAAAGTCCACCTACTGTTCAATACTCATCAGAATTCTAATCAAACATAGATAGACACACACAACACATAAGAAGCCATGACACACCTGTCCATATCGGTGACTTCAACAGCAAGTCATCCGAATGATCCTCAAAGACAACGGACAAAAGGAGAATACCAATCAGTGAAAGGATTGCAACCTTTGGGCTTATTTTGGGTCTAGCCCAGTCATGGCATATGGGGCTCTCAGCTATTGAGCATCTTGTAGACGGGCCTTAGGATCGAAATGGGGCCTAAATCTGATGATAATCCATTGGCTCTACGGGAAACTTCCGACCCATTGAAATGCAGATTAAGTGTGAGGCAGCCACTGCGGCTATGAGACTTAAGGCGATGGGAGAATGGATTGAAGATGGGAGCAGCTCACACAATCACGGTATAATCGGGGTATATAATGAGAAGAGGTTTCCGATCGAATACCTGAGACGACGCTTGAGGCACTGCTGCCAGTGGCACAGTCTTGGATTGATGGAACACTAGTATTGGCATCTGGAAGATCATGTCTCATGGAAGGATCAAAGCTGGAGGACAAAGACGGCCTGGGGGTGCACATTGAAATCCCAGGGACTGAGATTTGCTTTAGACTGCCAGACCATAATACGGTCCTGCCGACGAAGATCCGGCGACCACGAAATGCGTGAGGTGGTGGTCTTTACGAACAGTAAAATTGCCACAAGGGAAATAACAACCAGGACGGTAAAGTCACGAACAGTCTTAGAATGTAAGAAGGAGATTAACGCCTTCTCTGAGGATGGCACAATCTGCATCATTTAGGTGCCGGGCCATAACGGAGTAAGGGGGAATGAAAGGTCAGATGATTTGGCAGTGGAGACCAGAGGACTGCCGTGAACATACATGGTTTACCAGGAGCCTTTCGGGTCGACGCAGTCCGAGTTAAAGGCGTGGGCGACGAATGTGCATGTAACACTGTGGAACAGCGAAACAGAAAATTTGGCTGTGAAGGCCAGAGGACTGCCGTCAATAAACTTGGTTAACCCGAAGCCTTTCGGGTCGACGCAGTCCGAGTTAAGGCAGGGGGCGACGAATGCGCATGTAACATTGTGGAACAGCGACACAGAGTCGGTAGGACGGCGAAAATCCTATGGGATGATCCGAATCGTGAGAGGACGATTCTATTACTGAAAGCAAGTAAAAAGGAGGTCAGTATAGCTTTTGGTATCATAGCGGGACACATAGGACCACGAGCTCACTTGAGTAGTTTGGTTGGGAAACTATACCAGACATGAACCAACATAGGGGAGTGGTATGGAAAACCATTTGGGATTTTGTAAGTAGCATGGAATTCCTAACCTAAAATGTTCTTTATTACTTTTTATTTGTTAGAGCGCACAACAAGCCAATATATGTCCATAGTGGCATAGGGCGGATTAATATCCGCTAATATCCTCTTTTCAACCTAACCTAACTTAACCAATTTGCTGTCGCTGGCAAGAACAGACGTTTTAGTCATAGTGTCCGTCATGACAGCTCACAGATTGATCGGAAACGTGCTGGCAGACTGGAGGTTGCAAGTAATGACTTCTGCAGGAGCTGTGAGAACGTCGAGGAAGGAAGATTACAAAACATCTCCAGTGTGTGTGTCCCGCACTGGTTCTCAGAAGGAGTTCCGCTTTAGGTTCTCATTTCTTTGGAACATGTCTGATTTAGCTGATCTAAAAACATTCGCAAGTTGATGGGCTTTTAAAAGCGATCTTCCTTCTCCTTTTCCTGTGGTATAACAGGTTAGATTAGGTTCGAAGAAGATGAAGCCAATTTTTATATCTTAACATCCGATTAGGCCATCTCATAAGCCATTGCAATTCCTAATGAAATATTCTTCTGTTTTCCCTGTAACACGCACCTGAAAAAGACCGATATCAATGTACTTTCTAAAATCACTTAACCGCCTTGATGGAGGTCTTGTTATACCTACCACAATAGGATGAGTGGGTTACTAATGTAGCCATTCCCTTTGTACTATCTCGAAATATTGATCTGCTACCCCATAAATATATCCTTGATCATCTCAACCGCCATGTCCGTCCAATCTAGCCATGACCGTGTCCGCCTGACCGTCTGTCAAAATCACGATAACGTTCGAGCGAATGAAGATATCCGCTTGAAATTTTCTACAGATACTTCCTTTTGATGCAGGTCGTTGGGGATTGCAAATAGGTCATATAGATTTAGATTTGAATGCCTTCACATTAACCGTAAACCCGGATTTGATTTTTTTAGATCCTAGAAGACTTTATTTTCATTCGTTGCACGGAGACTTTCAACAATCGTGCCAAGTACGGTTCAAATCGGTCTATAACCTGATACAGTTCCCATATAAACCGATCACCTGATTCGAATTCTTTAGTCCCTGGAAGCCTCAAATATTATCCGGTTTGTCTGAAATTTTGCACGGAGTGTTTTGATATGACTACCAACAACCGAGCAAAAACCGGGCATTCATAAAGACATGTTTCAATCTCATCATCTTCCCCACACGCCCACACACTTGCTGTAGGGCGCTCGTAGTCCTTTGTGTCTACCAGATGGCAATACCAGAGTTCCATCAATCCAAGACCATGCCGCCAGGTATCCGATCTGAAACCTCTTACAATTCATCCTATTATCGCCAATTTATCCTATCCATCGCCACTTTCCTATCGCTCTAACATCATAGCTAGAAACGTCTTTAGTGCCTTAGTAGGCGTGGTTCTCAATGCCCCCCAATGTGAAGACAACATGTGGAAACAATAAACTATTCTTGTAGTGTAACCTCATTTCCAGCCCACGATCCCCGTACGGTTCAGTTTTCTATCCAAGATCACTTCAAAGTGTTAGAACTTGTCGGATATCAAATTCGTTCTGTCAAGGAAACATTCCGTCTCTAAATAAACTTCGTCTTTCTCGTAAACAGGCGGATTTCAGTTTTCTCTGGATTAACATTCAGATCGCTAGATCTAGCCCAGTTGTATGCTTTCCTCAACACCCTCTCTCAATACAATGCTTTTTTCGCTGTGCCCTATCACAATGGGCCAGAATACCATGGCAGCCGGTTGTACGTACCGGATTGACCCGACGGAATCCTCATCGGCAAGGGCTGCCGCCTCAGTGTACGTGTTTGTCTTTTTTCGTCATGGGAGAGGCACATCCCGGAGTGCCTTCTCCGCACGCTTCTGGTCCGTGCCGGGATTGAAAAAAAACCCGGACCCTGGTTCGGTTCGGTTCGGTTTGTCAGAACCGCCTGCATCATCAGTCGGTGTCGTTAAAGTGTAACCGGTGCATGGAGTGGGTACATTTCCGATCTTGCTCTGGCCTCTGATCCGTGCCGGGATTGAAAAGAACCCCGGACCCTGGCTCTGTTCGGTTTGCCAAACCACCTCCATCATCGGTCGGTTCGTGGCAAGTTCGATGAGATTGTAGACTTTATTAGTCGGAAGGACATATTGGTCGCAGCGATCCAGGAGACAAAGCTGACCAACACCTGCAGCTTGCACAGTTTTCACGGTTACAATGTGCTACGTAAGGATCGCTCAAGGAATGGAGACGAGGGATTGGCCCTTGTAATACACCATTCCGTGCAATATAGACCTATCTCGCCTGCGCATGGCGCTAGTGACCCCCACATGGAATGCATGGGGATAGCAGTCAGGTCCGGTACTACCGAGAGAGAGCTATATAACGTGTACATACCGCCGGTTGGTAGCTGTGTGCCGATCAATGGCCAGGCCTACAACCCCGACATAAGTGGGTTGCTATCTGGCCATAATCGTCTGGTTCTAGGGGACTTTAAAGCGCATTACACGTCATGGCTTTCTCCTCTAGGTAACGACCAGCGTGGCATAGCTTTGGCAGAGCAGATTGATAGCTCCACGTTTTGCACGGTGAATGAGGATGCCCCCACAAGGATTACGAGGAGGTGCAGCAGCTCGCCAGACATCTCTATTGCACCCCTTGATCTCTTGAGTGACGTATCCTGGCAAGCCGTCATCGCTTTGGGGTCAGACCACCTCCCCATAATCCTCACCATCGACCGACTACCAGACTTCATAACCTCTGAGCGCCGGAGTTTATCAATCATAAGAAGGCCGATTGGGCTGGCTTCAGAGAGTATACCAATCGCCGCTTCAGTGAACTGCCACCCCCCTCTGATGTGCTAGTGGCCGAGAGGAAATTCCGAGACATCATTAACGCTGCAGCCCCTCGCATTATACCAGCCGGTCGAATACCCCAAGTGCGGCCCAATTTCCCGGCGCAAGCAGTGGTACTCGTGCTGGTATGGACCCCGATAACCCCAGAATCAGCGAGATGAATCTGAAAAGAAACAGGGTAGTCAACGAACATTAGCGGATTTTGTGGCTGGAAAACTTAGGTACCGGTGTAGGCAAACAGTGGTCTACCGTTAAGTCACTCTCGAACCCCGGTAGACGGGATGACAGAACCTCAGTCACTTTTGGCGAAATAACCGTGACTGATGCGAAGAGATGCGCCAGGTTGTTCAACCGTCAATTTACTGTGCATTCCAAGAGAGACAGGACAAGGAGGAGAGCCATTCGACGTATTCGTGGTTCCGAGCCGGTGAACAGCCATCACAATTTACCGTGACCGAAGTTACGAATGTCATCCGTGACGCCAAATCATCTAAGGCGTTGGGCCCCGACGGAATCTCTACATTGATGCTGAAGAATCTGGATTCACCTGGAGTTGAGTACCTTACCACTGTCCTCAACCTGTCTTTGAACACTTTTATAGCTCCCGATGTCTGGAAAATGGGCAGAGTGATCCCGCCACTGAACCTGGAAAAGACCCGAGCTTGGGGGTGTCGTACAGACCGATCTCCCTTCTCTCACCAGTGGCTAAGACGCTTGAGGCATTACTCCTCCCGAGCCTCATGGGAGAATTTCCATTCGCCAAGCATCAACATGGATTTCGAAGACTACACAGCACAACAACACCTTTGCATGCCATCACCGCACACATTTGCCGTGGCTTCAATCAGCCCAGGCCATGTGATAGGACGGTCCTCGTGGCACTGGACCTATCGAAGGCATTCGGCACTTTCAGCCATGCCAAATTATTTGAGGACATTGCCAACACGTCCCTCCAGCCAGGTCTGAAACTATGGGTCGCGAATTATCTGAATGGTCGCCAGTCCACAGGGTGGTGTGATATTTCCGGCACTGTTTAACCTCTACCTATCCTCCATTCCACCCCCTCCAGACGGCATAGAGATCGTATCATATGCGGACGATTGTACGATCACGGCACCAGGCCCCCCACCCATTGATGACATCTGCGACAGGTTGAACGTCTACCTCAACGAACTATTCTCATATTTCGCTGCAAGAAGTTTGAAGATATACGCCACCAAATCTTCAGCCACATTGTTCACTACAAATACGCGTGAGGTAAATACTGAGCTGACTGTGATGACCGATGGATAAATGATTCCGACCATCAAGTGTCGCTAAAATACTTGGCGTCACATTTGGCATCCCTTACACATTCTCCCCACATGTCACACCAATCTGCGATAAAGTCAAAAGTAGAAACAAGGTCCTCAAGTCACTTGCTGGTAGCACTTGGGGTGCAGACAAAGAAACCTTGTTGACCACATACATATACAGCAATTGGCCGGTCTGTGGTAAGTTATGCAGCGCCAGTGTGGTCTCGTCAGCTCTGTGACACGCAGTGGAATAATATTCAGAGCTGTCAGAATGCCGCCCTTCGAACTGCGACGGGCTGTCTCCTCAGTTCTCATGTGGACCACCTCCATCAGAAGACAAAGATTCTACCAGTGCGAAGACATAACTACATGCTGTCTAAGCAATACCGTTTGGGCTGTTATCGCAGAGACCATCCAAATCATCATCTTGTGGATAGATTTGCACCGCCCAGAAGCCTTAAGATCTACACGATCTAGAGCGTGATCAAGCGGCATATCAAGCAGGTCTAAATAACATTCATGCAGACACGGTACCAGATGCGGTTAATAGCTACCGGGTGAATTTAGCCCTTGGAGAACGACCGCCTCCCACTGCACGTGAAGAAATTGATCTTCCCCGGCAAACCAGACTAGTTCTGGCTCAATTACGTTCCGGCAGATGCAGCCGCCTCAATTCCTACAGAGCTAGGATATTACCGGGATACTCGTTCGGCTATTCACGAGAGGAATATGTCGCATCGCAGGTGGAGACATTTTAGGACGCCTGAGTTACATGATGCCTTTCGCTCAGCAAGAGACCACATCAATAAGTTGATTAAGATAGCGAAGAAAGACTACTATTACAGACGCTTTACTTCTGCAATAGGCTCCAAGAGAACGTGGAAGGTTATTCGAGACATAGGGGAAAGATACTAATAGATGTTCAACAAACTTGGACATCAATGGGCTTAATGATGCCTTTGCTAATGTCCCACAGATCCCAGTTGATCCCAATTGCTATGGCTTCAATATCTCCCCCTCTCTCGATGACGACTCTGGTTTTGGCTTCAGCTGTATTGCTCCCACCGATGTGCTTGAGTGAGTCGCGACTGCAAAGTCTAACGCTGTCGGATCTGATGGCATTGATCCTAGATTTGTTAGACTCTTGCTCCCCCTTATTACTCCTCATGTAACCTATGTTTTCAATAGGATTGTGGCCACGAGTTATTTTCCATTAGCGTGGAAGTATGCCAAGGCCATCCCACTGCGTTAGAATTCCAAGGAATATAGACCAATTGCGATTCTTTGTTACTTGTCAAAGGTCTTTGAGAAATTGTTGTATTTGCAAATGTCTTTTGTCAACGAGATCTCTTTGTTATATGTGAGTCCCGGTTTCGACCTAACCACAGCTGCGTAACTGCCTTGGCAGAGGTTACTGAGAGGATCAGGGTCAATTTGGAGAATGACAAGATAAATTTCCTTGTTCTTCTTGACCATTCCAAGGTATTTGACACTGTGGATCATTCCTTGTTATGTGATAAGATGAGACATCTTTACAATTTTTCTTCTACGTCCGTTCGTCTTATTTTGTCGTACCTGTCACACCGCACTCAGTCCGTCAGTTATAAGTCTTCTGTATTGTCACCTCTGTTTGTTTTAAAAGGTGTTCCTGAGGGATCAATTCTGGGTCCTCTTCTCTTTTCATTGTACAGTAACGACTTGGCGAGTCAATTGTCTTATTGTGAGGTACATATGTACGCTGACGATATACAAATATATATCGGCAGTCCGAGGGATGAGATTGCTGAAAACACACGTCTGCTTAATCATGATCTGTCAAGAGTCAGCACGAAAGCCAATGGCCTGTGTCTCAACCCTGTAAAGTCCAAGTGTGTGGTTATCAGAAACAGGCAGTCTCGTTTTTCATGTAATGTCGGTATATTCATTAACGACTCTAGATTGGAAATCGTTCCTCATGCAAAGAACTTGGGCGTGGTTATTAACAGCACTCTGACTTGAAGTAATCATATTGACTCGTTGGTCAGGAATATTCAAAATTGCGTGCTCTCGGGGCCACTCAGTCGGTTACTCCGCTGCGGGTTAGGTCTCTCTTAGCAAAGACTTATCTTTTTCCTGGCATTCTCTACGGCTGTGAGTTGTTTGCTAATTGCGACTCGGTAAGTAGACCTAAACTAAACACCTTTTTTAATAGCGTTAATCGTTATATATTTGGCTTGAGACGGCGCGATTCCATCTCTGAATACTTCTTATACCTGTATGGCGTCTCCTTATAGCACTTTTTGTACCTGAGATCGCTACTCTGCTGCATATACACGCAGGCACCGCAATATCTGTATGGATTAAGTGATTTCGCCAGATCTATTAGAGGTAAAACAAGTAAAAGCGTGCTAAGTTCGGCCGGGCCGAATCTTATATACCATCCACCATGGATCGCATTTGTCGAGTTCTTTACCCGGCATCTCTTCTTAGGCAAAAAAGGATATAAGAAAAGATTTGCTCTGCTATGAGAGCCATATCAAGATAGGGTCCGGTTTGGACCACAATTAAATTATATGTCAGCCAATTCGAATAAGAATTGCGCCCTTTGGGGGCTCAAGAAATAAAATAGAGAGATCGATTTATATGGGAGCTGTATCGGGCTATAGACCGATTCAGACCAAATTAAACACGTATGTTGATGGTCAAGAGAGGATCCGTCGTACAAAATTTCAGGCAAATCGGATAATAATTGCGACCTCTAGAGACTCAAGAAGTCAAGATCAAAGATCGGTTTATATGGCAGCTATATCAGGTTATGAACCGATTTAAACCTTATTTGACACAGTTGTTGAAAAAAAAATAAAAAAACGTCATGCAAAATTTCAGCCAAATCAGATAGGAATTGCGCCCTCTAGAAGCTCAAGAAGTCAAGTCCCAAGATCGGTTTATATATGACAGCTATATCAGGTTATGAACCGATTAGAACCATACTTGGCGCAGTAGTTAGATATAATAACAAAATACTTCGTTCAAAAATTCATTCAAATCGGATAAGAATTGCGCACTCTAGAGGCTCAAGAAGTCAAGACCCAAGATCGGTTTATATGGCAGCTATATCAAAACATGGACCGATTTGGCCCATTTACAATATCAACTGACCTACACCAATAAGAAGTATTTGTGCAAAATTTCAAGCGGCTAGCTATACTACTTCGGAAGTTAGCGTGCTTTCGACTGACAGACGGACGGACATGGCTAGATCGACATAAAATGTCACGACGATCAAGAATATATATACTTTATGCGGTCTCAGACGAATATTTCGAGTAGTTACAAACAGAATGACGAAATTAGTATACCCCCCCTCCTATGGTGGAGGATATAAAAACGTACCCCCCCAACGTTGATGGCCCACGCAAACGAAAAAGGACCATGATTTGTGGATCTGCACCTGGAATATCCGCACTCTTTATGGAGAAGGTGCAGTATACGCTCTGGCGGATGTATTAGAGAAGTACAATGCAGATATTACCGCCTTACAGGAAGTGCGATGGACTGGGAATGGCGTCACTACAACACCAAACGGTGACGAACTATACTATAGCTGCCATAACACGAGGCATGAATTTGGCTGCGGATTTGTATTTAGTCGGAGACTGAAACACCTAGTCTCCAGCTTTACTCCGGTGGATGAGAGGCTAGCCACAATCCGCATAAAAGACAAATTCTTCAACATCAGCCTTATTTGTGCCCATGCCCCGACGGAAGACAAAGACGAGCAGACCAAGGATATTTTCTACCAGCGCCTAGAGAGAGAATATGACCGCTGCCCCGCCCATGATATTAAAATCGTTCTGGGAGATTTTAATGCGAAAATAGGGAAGGAAGAAATTTTTGGTCCAACAGTCGGAAAGTTTAGCCTCCACGAGATAACGTCCTGTAATGGGTTGAGGCTGATAGATTTTGCCGCGGCAAAAAACATGGTAGTTAGTAGCACCAGATTTCAACATAAAAATATCCACAAAGCCACATGGCTGTCACCCGATCAAAACACGAGAAACCAAATTGATCACGTTGTGATAAATGGAAGGCATTCATCCACCGTGTTAGATGTACGATCGATCCGTGGAGCGAATATAGATTCGGATCATTACCTTGTTGCAGCAAAGGTTCGCACCCGATTGAACATGGCGAGAAAAGTACGATCTGACACTGCACGGAAGCTGGACATTGAATGGCTGCAAACACAACAAATGGCAGCGGCATACTCCACTCGACTGACCCAACTGCTTGATGAAAGCACTCCTTGTTCCGATGATATAATGGCGCAGTGGCAAACTATTGCCCACTCCATAGAAAATGCCGCGAAATCCGTACTTGGGTACCGGAAGCCTCCTCCTAGAAACCCATGGTACGACCAAGAGTGTCAAGATGCTACTAAAGCCAAGAATGCGGCATATAGATCAACCCTGCAATCAGTAACAACGCGCCAAATGAAGGAGAGGTATCGGGAGAAAAGGAGAGAGGAGAAACGTCTATTCCGCAGAAAGAAAAAGGAAATGGAAAGACGTGAGTGTGAGCGAATTGAGATGTACAGGAGTCAGAATGAAGTCCGGAAATTCTACCAAAGAATTATACATCAAACCAATGGCTTTGGTGCAGGCACATTCTCCTGCAAAGACAAAGAAGGAAATCTGGTAACTGACACAGATAACATATTGAGGATATGGAAAGAACATTTTACCCAACTACTAGTGTCGGATATTGGCGGCGAAGAGGATACTGCAGAACCATCCTTGATGATGGTATAGAATGTTTACCTCTTAGTCAGAATGAGATCCAAGTAGCAGTGGTCCGACTAAACAACAACAAGGCAGCAAGAGCCGACGGGTTACTCGCTGAACTATTTAAGACCGGATGCGACACGCTGATAAGACGTTTACATCAGCTTATCTGCGCAATCCGGTTAGAAGAACGCATTCCCGATGATTGGAACCTCAGCATACTATGTCCCGTACACAAGAAAGGAGACAGGACGGAATGTGCCAACTACAGAGGAATAAGTCTCCTCCCCATCGCATACAAGATACTCTCGAGCATACTGTGTGAAAGATTGAAGCCTAAAGTCAGTGAGATAATTTGACCCTATCAATGCGACTTTAGACCTGGTAAATCCACCATAGACCAGATATTCACATTGCGCCAAATCCTACCTATCATCTCTTCGTTGACTAAAAAGCCGCCTTCGATACTCCTTTACGTTCAAAGGTATTTCAAGCCAAGTCTGAGTTTGGTATCCCTCCAAAATTAATAAGACTCTGTAGGATGACACTTGCTGATACGCGTTCCTCAGTAAGAATAGGAAAGAATCTCTCCGAACCATTTAATACCAAACTCAGACAAGGAGACAGCCTATCATGTGATCTCTTTAACATCCTGCTGGAGAAGATTTTACGAGATGCAGATGTGAATAGATATGGCACACTAATCACAAGAGAACACATGCTTCTCGCCTATGCCGACGAAATCGATATCATAGGTAGGTCACCGGAAGTAGTAACTGCAGCCTTTGAAAGAATCGAAAGAAAGTCAGTGAAAATGGGTCTGGCAGTAAATGGAGATAAGACGAAATGGATGGTTTCCACTCCCAAAAAGCCTTGCACAACCGAGATAAAGAAAATGGAGAAAGTTGGGAACCACAACTTTGAGATAGTCAGTAACTTTATCTACCTCGGCACCGCCGTAACCGAAACGAATGACGCCAGTTTTGAGATTAAGCAAAGAATAATACTGACAGACAGATGCTACTTTGGGCTAAGTAAGCAGTTTAGAAACAAGGCCACGTCACGACAGACGAAGATCACACTATACAAGGCACTGATACTACCCGTACTGTTATATGGCTCTGAAGCATGGGTACTTGTGAAAGCAGATGAGGCAGTGCTTGGAGTATTTGAGAGAAAGATTCTTCGTACGGTATATTGAGCAGTTTGCGTAAGCGGATAATATAGGCGACGTAAGAACCACGAGCTGTATGAGCTATTGTATATGAAGACCATACAACGGCTGCGTTAGATAGGTCATATTGTCAGAATGGATGAAGAAGCTCCAGCAAAGAAGTCTTTCGAAGGCAAACACGGTGGTACACGCAAACCGGGAAGACCAAAGGCCCGATGGAAAGATCAAGTTGTGGGAGACACCTCGAAACTTGGTGTCAGAGATTTTAGAATTAGCGCAAAAGATCGAGGCGCTTGGAACGCTATTCTACGTTCGGCTAGTGGAACAAATATTCGTAGTCGTAGCCAATTAAATAAAGTAATGTAAGTCTATTAAGTCCTCTTTAATTGATAAATTCATTTTTGTTTTTATACCCTCTACCATAGGATGGGGGGTATACTAATTTCGTCATTCTGTTTGTAACTACTCGAAATATTCGTCTGAGACCCCATACAGTATATATATTCTTGATCGTCGCGACATTTTATGTCGGTCTAGCCATGTCCGTCCGTCTGTCTGTCGAAGGAGTAAAGCTAGCCGCTTGAAATTTTGCACAAATACTTCTTATTAGTGTAGGTCGGTTGGTATTGTAAATGGGCTATATCGGTCCATGTTTTGATATAGCTGCCATATAAACCGATCTTTGTTCTTGACTTCTTGAGCCTGTACAGTGCGCAATTCTTATCCGATTTGACTGAAATTTTGCACATAGTGTTTTGTTACAACATTCAACAACTGTGCCGAGTATGGTTCAAAT
Source organism: Stomoxys calcitrans (assembly GCF_963082655.1). Taxonomy (NCBI): domain Eukaryota; kingdom Metazoa; phylum Arthropoda; class Insecta; order Diptera; family Muscidae; genus Stomoxys; species Stomoxys calcitrans. The sequence continues at coordinate 174,559,392 of NC_081553.1, forward strand.
CGGTCCATAACTTGATATAGCTGCCATATAAACCGATGTTGGGTCTTGACTTCTTGAGCCTCTAGAGTGCGCAATTCTTATCCGATTGGAATGAAATTTTGCACGACGTGTTTTGTTATGACATCTAACAACTTTGCCAAGTATGGTTCAAATCGGTCCATAACCTGATATAGCTGCCATATACACCGATCTGGGGTTTTGACTTCTTGAGCCTCTAGAGTGCGCAATTCTTATCGATTGGAATGAAATTTTGCACGACGTGTTTTGTTATGATGTCCAACAACTGCGCCAAGTATGGTTCAAATCGGTACATAACCTTATATAGCTTTCATATAAACCGATCTTGGGTCTTGACTTCTTGAGCCTCTGGAGGGCGCAATTCTTATCCAATTTGAATGAATTTTGGCACGTAGTATGTATTTTGTTATGATATCCAAAAACTGTGCCAAATATGGTTCAAATCGGTTCATAACCTGATATAGCTGCCATATAAACCGATCTAGGATCTTGACTTCTTGAGCCTCTAGAGGTCGCAATTATTATCCGATTTGCCTGAAATTTTGTGTGACGGATCCTCTCATGACCATCAACATACGTGTTTATTATGGTCTGAATCGGTCTATAGCCCGTCACAGCTCCCATATAAATCGATTTCTCTATTTTACTTCTTGAGCCTCCAAAGGGCGCAATTCTTATTCGAATTGGCTGACATTTTACACAGGTCTCCAACATATAATTTAATTGTGGTCCGAACCGGACCATATCTTGATATCGCTCTAATAGCAGAGCAAATCTTTTCTTATATCCTTTTTTGCCTAAGAAGAGATGCCGGAAAAGAACTCGACAAATGCGATCCATGGTGGAGGGTATATAAGATTCGGCCCGGCCGAACTTTGCACGCTTTTACTTGTTTTCTTTTAAATTCAAATCTACAAAGCCAAAAATGTTAGTTTTTTTTCGTTAGTAAGTTATTCATTCAAAATCTGTGTTGTATTGTATAGCTATAGATTCTTTGTTTTAAGTGTTTACTATGTACATTTGTTGGAGATATTACCCGCACTTTAATTATAGGAATTTTATATTCTTGTTGTGCGGGTGTAAATAAATAAATTACAAATAAATTGATGCCGACGTGCAAGATGTATGTCCCTATTGTAACCAGGGACCGCACGATACACGTCACCTGTTTAACTGCCCAGCCAGACGCACTCGACTCAGACCCAGCTGTCTGTGGACGCACCTTATCTTAGTCGCAGAGTTCCTGGGTCTCGACACTCAACAGAATTAAGCAGACGAAAGATAGAACACAATAAACTGCTACAACAACAACAATGGGCCAAACTATCCTCCGAGCGGACTCCCCTTTATGGGGAGTAATCAATCTCAGAATGAGCTCGATAATATTTTGTATGCGGATTTTTCCTCTGTTGTTGACATATTCTAAATTTTTCCTCATTCGAGCGCCAGAAGGACTTTATATGCAGATGCTCCAATCATCGATGACTTTATTCCGCTTCGTTATTTTCCGTAAGATCCACGACCCATCTTATTGTATGCGTACAATCTCGCATAACCTAAATGGTATTTGGGTTGTAAAACAAACAAATGACTACGAAAATTACTTAGCAAAGGCATTGGCATTTTGGGCAAAACTATCTTTCAATTAATCAACATGCTGATGACAAATTTTAAGATAAATATAAAGGTACCTTCAAAGAGTTGACTTCAATGGCATTGTTGTTCATTAAAGCTTTCAAAGGCAAACAATGGATTAGAATCAAAGTTCTAATCAACTTGAAGTAGTAAACCAGGCAATAGCATTAAATCAGGTTTTAAGTAACAAAAACGAAAATGCTTTTCTATGTCTTAAAAGATAAAATGAAATCCTTTTGAAAGAAAATAGTATTAATTTCCAAAATGGCAGTTGTAAAATGTTTGATGCTCTCTCTCTCTCTCTTTCTTGCCATTTGTGGAGATCCTTCATAAAACTATTCATTAAAGATTTAAATTATTTTTCAACTTCACAATGTGGTGCGTTTCTGCCAGCCTTAAACGGAAATTAAACGTTCTTTTCCCACAGAGAAGAACAAATTTATATTTCTTGTAGTTGTTCTCTGCATAAAAGAACACATCTTATCAAGTTAATTTCATCACCCCATTTCATGTTTCTGGTTTTTTTTTTGCAATAACCCATCAACATGGAGAAGTGAAAGGGAAATGGCAAAAATATAAGGAAGTGTTATTCATGGTGAAATATCACATCATCACCGATGACAACAAACAGGCATTTTGCAGCATTCGTCATTTTCAACATTCAGCATTTTCATCTCTACAGAATAATGGACCAACCCAGGCCATAATTCATACAAAATATTTTCATGAAGAAGAAGAATGTGTAATCATGCAAAGAAGGTAGGCTAGTAAACGACTAGGCAATGCCTTACATTTGAGTATGTAGTCTACTACAATAATCTCGAAAATAAGCAACATATGAAATAAGATGGATTTTTATACACAAAATTCACTACATCCTAGATATATTTTCATCTCTTGTTAATTGCAATAGTCAACACAACTCTTGATTCAATGCAAATGCAAATTTTGCCCATGAACATTCCACTAAGGAACGGGGGCAAATTTCTCACATATCAATGAGTGCAGCCCGATTCAAGTTTAAGCTCAATGATAAGGGGCCTCCTTTTTATAGCCGAGTCCAAACGGCTTGCCGCAATGCGACACCTCTTTGGAGAGAATTTTTATATGGCATAGCACCTCACAAATGTTGCCAGCATTAGGAGGGGAAAACCAACTCTAAAAATTTTTTCTGATGGTCCTGCCTGGATTCGAACCCAGGCGTTCAGCATCATAGGCGTACATGCCAACCTCTGCGCCACGGTGGCCTCCTCGTGATTCAATATAACCGCTGAGTATTCATCCTTTATACAACAACAACTTTAATTAAATCACAATGTAACCTTAAAGTTACGTAGGGTGCATATGAACAAAGAATAGGAAGACCCTTAGACATATTCATAAAATAAGCTTTTGTTAGATGAAGAGCCAAAATATGTAAAAATTATGTTGCTGTAAACTCTTTAAAGGAATTTATATTTATATGTTAGCTAAAAGAAGACAAGCTCGCATTATTAAGATGTTGTAATTTTGCACATACAAATAGTACTCTGGATCTTACTGGATTTTCATTTGAAGTTTGCAAGCAAGAAGAAGCGTTAAGTTCGGCCGGGCCGAATTTTGAATACCCACCAGCTCGGGTATATTTATAAACCACATTTCATCAAAATCTGATAAAACAAGTAAAAGCGTGCTAAGTTCGGCCGGGCCGAATTTTATATACCCTCCACCATGGATCGCATTTGTCGAGTTCTTTTCCCGGCATCTCTTCTTAGGCAAAAAAAGGATATAAGAAAAGATTTGCTCTGCTATTAGAGCGATATTAAGATACGGTCCGGTTTGGACCACAATTAAATTATATGTTGGAGACCTGTGTAAAATGTCAGCCAATTCGAATAAGAATTGCGCCCTTTGTGGGCTCAAGAAGTAAAATAGAGAGATCGATTTATATGGGAGCTGTATCGGGCTATATACCGATTCAGACCATAATAAACACGTATGTTAATGGTCATGAGAGAATCCGTCGTACAAAATTTCAGGCATATTGGATAATAATTGCGACCTCTAGAGGCTCAAGAAGTCAAGATCCTAGATCGGTTTATATGGCAGCTATATCAGGTTATGAACCGATTTGAACCATATTTGGCACAGTTGTTGGATATCATAACAAAATACTACGTGCCAAAATTCATTCAAATTGGTTAAGAATTGCGCCCTCTAGAGGCTCAAGAATTCAAGACCCAAGATCGGTTTATATGACAGCTATATAAGGTTATGGACCGATTTGAACCATACTTGGCACAGTTGTTGGATATAATAACAAAACACGTCGTGCAAAATGTCATTCCAATCGGATAAGAATTGCGCACTCTAGAGGCTCAAGAAGTCAAAACCCCAGATCGGTGTATATGGCAGCTATATAAGGTTATGGACCGATTTGAACCATACTTGGCACAGTTGTTGGATATCATAACAAAACACGTCATGCAAAATTTCATTCTGATCGGATAAGAATTGCGCACGCTAGAGGCTCAAGAAGTCAAGACCCAAGATCGGTTTTTATGGCAGCTATATCAGGTTATGAACCGATTTGAACCATACTCCGCACAGTTGTTGGATATCATAACAAAACACGTCGTGCAAAATTTCATCCCAATCGGATAAGAATTGCGCACTCTAGAGGCTCAAGAAGTCAAGACCCAAGATCGGTTTATATGGCAGCTATATCAAAACATGGACCGATATGGCCCATTTACAATACCAATCGACCTACACTAATAAGAAGTATTTGTTCAAAATTTCAAGCGGCTAGCTTTACTCCTTCGACAGACAGACGGACGGACATGGCTAGATCGACATAAAATTTAACGACGATCAAGAATATATATACTTTATGGGGTCTCAGACGAATATTTCGAATAGTTACAAACAGAATGACGAAATTAGTATACCCCCATCCTGCGGTGGAGGGTATAAAAAATGTATACCTTATGCCCCATAGCAGCTATATCGAAATATGTTCCAATTTGGACCAAATACTAATCTACGACACGGATGCCTTTCGTCAAAATCCAGTGAAAAATGCATACCTTATGCCCCATAGCAGCTATATCAAAATATAGTCCGATTTGGACCAAATAGTAATAAGTACACGTCATTGTTCAATTGTGTTTAACAAAATATTGGTCTCTTTAGTAGCTATATCTAAACATAAACCGATATGGTTCTTATGGTTCAAAGGGTAACATAAGTCACTGGCAGCTACATTCAAATCTGGATCAATCGGAGCCAAACTGAACAAGAAAGTCGAGGGGCTAAACACAACTCACTGTCTCAAATTTCGGCGCAATCGGACAATAAATGTGCCTTTTATGGGTCCAAAACATTAAATCGCGAGATCGGTCTATATGGCAGCTTTATCCTAATCTGGACCGATCTGGGCCACAATGCAGAAAGTTGTCGAAGAGCCTAACACAACTCACTGTCGCAACTTTCGTCAAAGTCGGATAATAAATGTGGCTTTTATAGACCTAAGACCCTAAATTGGCGGATCGGTCTATATGGCAGCTATATCCAAATCTGGACCGAATTGAAGACGAATGTCGAGTGGCTTAACACAATTAACTGTCCCAAATTTCAGAAAAATCAGATAATAAATGTGGCTTTTATGGGCCTAAGACCCTAAATCGGCATATAGGTCTATATGGGGGCTATATCATATAGTCCGATAGCCCATCTTCGAAGTTAACCTGCTTATGGATAAAAAAAAAGAAGCAAAGTTTCAGCTAAATATCTCTATTTTTAAAGACTGTAGCGTGATTTCAACATACAGACGGACGGACGTGGCTAGATCGTCTTAGATTTTTACGCTGATCAAGAATATAGGGTTAGAAATGGATATTTCGATGTGTTGCAAACGGAATGACAAAATGAATAAACCCCCATTCTTCGGCGGTGGGTATAAAAATTGAACAGTGACATGTGTATATTAGACCACTCAAATGCCGTGTGTAAAAACTGTGTCATATATGTTCTAAATAGGTTCATAACCTGGTATAGCTCCCGTATAAACCGACTTCCGATCTTGAATTCCTAAGCCGCTAGAGGGAACAATTACGTCCTATTTGGTTGAAATTTGGCGTGAAGAGTTGTGGTTTGACCATCACCTACTGTACCAAGTATGGTCTAAATCGGTTCATTATCTGATGTTGCTACCCTATAAACAGATCGCGGATTTGGACATCTTGAGCCGCTGGAAGGCGCAATTTTCATGCGATGTGGCTGGATTTTTGATTCGACCATCAACTACTGTGCAAAGTATAGTTGAAATCGGTTAATAACCTGGTATAACTCCCATTTAAACCGACTTCGGATCTCGACCTCTTGAGGCGCTAGATGGCACAATTTTTATCCGATTTTTCTGAAATTTTGCATGAAGTGATTATTAACCGATTTGGCTGAAATTTTGCACGAAGTGTTTTGTTTTGACTTCTAAAAATTGTGCTAAGTATGGTCTAAGTTGGATTATAACCTGATATAGCTCTCATATAATCCGGTCTCTCGATTTTACTTCTTGAGCTCCTAGAGGGAGCAATTATTTCCGAAAGTTTTTACAACGAATTCCAGTTTGGGCTGCAACAGCCAAACCAAGTATGGCCCCAATCGGTTCATAACTTGGTAAAGCTCAAATAACATAGCAATTCTTACCCATTATTCTTAGTTTGACCATAAAGAGATATCGGCCAAAGAACTTGACAAATGCGATCCATAGTAAAGGGTATATAAGATTCGGCCAGGTCGAACTTAGCATGCTTTTACTTGTTTTGTCTAATTAATTTTTATATCCACCACCGAAGAATGGGGTAATATTCATTTTATCATTCCGTTTGCAACACATCGAAATATCCATTTCCGACCCTATAGAGTATATATATTTTTGATCAGCATAAAAATCTAAGACGATCTAGACATGTCCGTCCGTCTGTCTGTTGAAAGCAGATTAAGTTCGAATTTGGGACTATATCTTTATATAGCTGCCATATAGACCGATCCGCCGATTTAGGGTCTTAGGCCCATAAAAGCCACATTTATTATTTGATTTTGCTGAAATTTAGGACAGTGAGTTATGTTAGACCCTTCGACATCTCTCTTCAAGTTGGCCCAGATCGGTCCAGATTTCGATAAGGCTGCCATATAGACCGATCCACCGATTTAGGGTCTTAGGCCCATAAAAGCCACATTTATTTTCCGATTTTGCTGAAATTTGGAAGAGTGAGTTGTGCAAGGCCATTCGACATCCTTCTTCAATTTGGCCCAGATCGGTCCAGATTTGGATACAACTGCCATATAGAACGACCTCTCGATTTAAGGTTTTGGGCCCATAAAAGGGGCATTTATTGTGCGATTTTGCCAAAATTTGGGACAGTGAGTTGTGTAAGGCCCTTCGATATCTTTCTTCAATTTGGCTCAGATCGGTCCAGATTTGGATATATTGTAGCTGCGATATAAACCGATCTCTGGATTTGAGATTTTGGGCCCATAAAATAAGCATTTATTCTCCGATGTCGCCGAAATTCGGGACCGTAAGTTGTGTTAAGCCCCTCGACACACTTCTGCAATATGGCACAGATTGGTCCAGATTTGGATATAGCTGCCATATTGACCGATCTCTCGATTTAAGGTTTTGGGCCCATAAAAGGCGCATTTTTTATCCGATGTCGTCGAAATTTTTGGCAGTGAGTTAAGTTAGGCCCCTCGACATCTTCCTCGAATATAGCACAGATAGGTCCAGATTTGGATATAGCTGCCGTATAGACCGATCTCTGGATTTAAGGTCTTGGCCCATAAGGGGCACATTTAATGTCAGATTTCGCTGAAATTTGAAACAGTGAAATGTGTTAGGGCTTTCAACATGTTTTTTTATACCCACCACCGAAGGATGGGGGTATATTCATTTTGTCATTCCGTTTGCAACACATCGAAATATCCATTTCCGACCCTATAAAGTATATATATTCTTGATCAGCGTAAAAATCTAAGACGATCTAGACATGTCCGTCCGTCTGTCCGTCTGTCTGTTGAAATCACGCTACAGCCTTTAAAAATAGAGATATTGAGCTGAAATTTTCTCCATAAGCAGGTTAAGTTCGAAGATGGGCTATATCGGACTATATCTTGGTATAGCCCCCATATAGACCGATCGGCCGATTTAGGGTCTTAGGCCCATAAAAGCCACATTTATTATCCGATTTTGCTGAAATTTGGGACAGTGAGTTGTGCTAGGCCCTTCGACATCCTTCGTCAATTTGGCTCAGATCGGTCCAGATTTGGATATAGCTGCCATATAGACCGATATGCCAATTTAGGGTCTTAGGCCCATAAAAGCCACATTTATTATCCGAGTTTGCTGAAATTTGGGACAGTTAGTTGCGTTAGGCCCTTCGATATCCTCCGTCAGTTTGGCTCAGATCGGTCCAGATTTGGATATAGCTGCCATATAGACCGATCATCCGATTTAGGGTTTAAGTCCAAAAAAGCCACATTTATTATCCGATTTCGCTGAAATTTGGGACAGTGAGTTGCGTTAGGCCCTTCGATATCCTCCGTCAATTTGGCTCAGATCGGTCCAGATTTGGATATAGCTGCCATATAGACCGATCACCCGATTTAGGGTCTAAGTCCCATAAAAGCCACATTTATTATCCGATCTTGCTGAAATTTGGGACAGTGAATTGTGTTATGCCTTTCGACATCTTTCTTCAATTTGGCCCAGATCAGTTCAGATTTGGATATAGCTGCCATATAGACCGATTTCTTGATTTATGGTTTTGGGCCCATAAAATGCTAATATATTATCCGATGTCGCCAAAATTTGGGACAGTGAGTTAAGTTAAACCCCTTGACATACTTCTGCAATATCGCACAGATCGGTTCAGATTTGGATATAGCTGCCATATTGATCGATATCTTCGTTTTAGGTTTTGGGGCCATAAAAGACGCATTTATTGTCCGATGTCGCTGAAATTTGAGACAGTGAGTTTGGTTAGGCTCTTCGAAGTCCTTCTTCAATTTTGCCCAGATCGGTCGAGATTTGAATATAGCTGCCATATAGACCGATATCGCGATTTAAGGTCTTGGCCCCATAAAAGGCGCATTTATAATCCAATTTCACTGAAATTTGACACAGTGACTTATGTTAGGCTTTTCGACATCCGTGTCGTATATGGTTCAGATCGGTTTTTTTTTAGATATAGCTAGTGTACTTTTAGTATTTGGTCCAAATCGGAACATATTTTGATATAACTGATATAAGACATAAGGTATGAAATTTCCACCGAATTTTGATGAAAGGTGGTTTACATATATTCCCGAGGTGGTGGGTATCCAAAGTTCGGCCCGGCCGAACTTAACGCCTTTTTACTTGTTTAATTTGGCTGAGATCGGTCCAGATTTGGATATAGCTGCCATACAGACCGTTCTCTGGATAAGGTTTTGGACCCATAACAGGCGCATTCATTGTCCAAAGTTCGGTCCGGCCGAATTTAACTCTTTTTTACTTGTTTCAAGTCATAAGTCTATCAACACAAATCATGATTGTATGTCAAAACGTTCTGAGTACGATTATGCTAGAAAATGTAAAACTCTCCAATGGAAATGTCAGATTGGACTGTTCAAACAACGCTTCTCACTCATCATTGCTACAACAGCACATTAAAGGCGCCGTGGGTACCATATTCCCCAGACCTGACTCGATTTTAAAAGGCGAATTTATAATAAAAGCTGCATCGCAGTAGAAGCTGAATAAGATCATAAAATTACTTTTAAAAATTAAATGGAGTTTGAAAAAAAAAACGCTGATACAAGTGCAGAATGTTTATCTGGGGTAAATAAACTTTTTCTTAAGACATACACTAATCGCGATACTTTTTGAACAAACCTCGTAGATACAAAACCCTGAGTCGCTGTCGGGAGTTACTCACGCCTATATAGGAGTATAATACATTGACTTTATGCTGGATATTGAGACACAATGATATCATAGCGAACGAGAGGATCGATGTACTTGCAAATTCGAACGAACCTTTCTTTTGTGTGTTTTTGCAGATGTGTACCCACCCAAAATTTGTCATAGATTTAAAGAGCGGTACAAGGAAACTTGGATTTTTCGCTAGAAGCGAGCGAAAACTGTGAGTAGTCGTAGATGATACTAGATACGTTTTCTTCCTTCAGGCACTGGAAAAACTTACAGGCGTTATGTTAGTAAAATGAAAAGCTTTTATCAATGCTGCAAAATTCTAAGAAAAAAGGCATGTTGAGAAATCACATTTGCACACATGATATAGTTCTTGTTGTCATCCTCTACTTACGTTGCCTATTTAAGGAAACACGTCACGATGTAGAGGTAAAAACAACTTCTGCTCCTACAATAATCAAAAGGAATTTGATACCGTCAAAGTGGTTTATAATGACTGCAGCAAGTCAGCAGAAACCAGACCATCCGTTTGTATTTTATTAATTTTAATATTTTTTATTAGATTCTCTTAGCCAAGTACCAGAGTATCACAATTTTGCTCCACTTTAAATTGTTATCAGTCTTCCGGGGTATATAACGACTGCCTGTTAAAGTGTTGTTTAAATTTTTATTGTGGCCAGGGTTTGTTTGTGTTTTCGTAGTTGCTGTTATTGTTGACTTTTCACAATAACGCCTCCTTCTCTTCCAGTTCCGCACACACACACACACACACACACACATAAGTTATGACAAGTATGATGGTGATGACAATGGCTGTATTGATGTTGACTCTAGCATCATAAGTTTCACAAGGATGCAAACGAATGGGTCCATGGCATTGGAGAAATATAGTTGGGAAGAACATTCGTTTTGTGAACTTATCTATGTTAACAAATCATATGCGTTTCTGAGGTATTAATCAATGTGCGAGATAATGCAGGGTTTTCGGAAGTAATTGGTGTTAGAGAAAGAAAAGTTCAAAATCCAGCACCACTGCTGTTAAGTAATGATATGTACCAAATTTCTGCCAAGTCAGTCAAAAACAAGCAAAAGCGTACTAAGTTCGGCCGGGCCGAATCTTATATACCCTCCACCATAGATCGCATTTGTCGAGCTCTTTCCACGGTATCTCTTTCTAGGCAAACAAAGGATAAAAGAATATTGAATATTGGAGACCATAGTAGAAGTCATTGTGTTAAATTTCAGCCAAATATAGTAAGAATTTCGAACTTAAGGGGCTAAAGAAGTAAAAAAGGGAGATAGGTTTATAGGGGAGCTGTATTAGGCTATAAACCGATTCATACCATATTCGACACATATGTTAAAGGTCCTGGGAGAAGCTGTTGTAGAAAATTTCAGCCAAATCGGATAATACTTGCGCCTTTTAGATGCTCAAGAAGTCAAGATCCCAAATCGGTTTATATGGCAGCTATATCAGGTTATGGACCGATTTGAACTATTCTTAGGATAGTTGTTAAGTATCATAGCAAAACATCTCTTGCAAAATTCCAAATCGGAAAATAATTGCGTCCTCTAGTGGCTCAAGAAGTCAAGATCCCAAATCGGTTTATATGGCAGCTATATCAGGTTATGGACCGATTTGAACTATTCTTAGGATAGTTGTTAAGTATCATAGCAAAACATCTCTTGCAAAATTCCCAAATCGGAAAATAATTGCGTCCTCTAGTGGCTCAAGAAGTCAAGACCCCAGTTCGGTTTATATGGCAGCTATATACAAGTTATGGACCGATTTGAACTATTCTTAACACAGGTTGTTAGGAATTGCTTGGATAGGATATAGGAATTGCTCACTCTAGAAGCTCAAGAAGTCAAGACCCATGAGAGGTTTATATAACAGCTATATCAGGTTATGAACCGATTTCAACCATACTCAGCACAGTTGTTGGAAGTCATAATAAAACACCTCATGCAAAATTTCAGCCAAATCGGATAAGAATTGTGCCCTCTAGCGGCTCAAGGAGACAAGATCCTAGATCGGTTTATATGGCAGCTATATCAAAACGTGGACCGATTTAGCCCATTTACTGTCCCAACCGACCTACACTAATAAGAAGTATTTGTGCAAAATTTCAAGGGGCTAGCTTTACTCCTTCGAAAGTTAGCGTGCTTTCGACAGATAAAAAAAAAACTCGGACGGACGGACAGACGGGCGGACTTAAAATGTTATAACGATCAAGAATATATTGGGTTGCCCAAAAAGTAATTGCGGATTTTTTAAAAGAAATTAACTTAAATCAAATATACTTTTTTTACACTTTTTTTCTAAAGCAAGCTAAAAGTAATAGCTGATAACTGACAGAAGAAAGAATGAATGAAAAAATTTGTCAACGCCGACTATATGAAAAATCCGCAATTACTTTTTGGGCAACACTTTATGGGGTCTTAGACGAATATTTCGAGGAGTTACAAACAGAATGACGAAATTAGTAAACCCCCATCCTATGGTGGAGGGTACAAAAAAGCAAAACAAATTTCGGCGAAATCGGACAATAAATCCGATTTTTATGGGCCCAAAACCATATTCCCCAGACCTGACTCGATTTTAAAAGGCGAATTTATAATAAAAGCTGCATCGCAGTAGAAGCTGAATAAGATCATAAAATTACTTTTAAAAATTAAATGGAGTTTGAAAAAAAAAACGCTGATACAAGTGCAGAATGTTTATCTGGGGTAAATAAACTTTTTCTTAAGACATACACTAATCGCGATACTTTTTGAACAAACCTCGTAGATACAAAACCCTGAGTCGCTGTCGGGAGTTACTCACGCCTATATAGGAGTATAATACATTGACTTTATGCTGGATATTGAGACACAATGATATCATAGCGAACGAGAGGATCGATGTACTTGCAAAATTCGAACGAACCTTTCTTTTGTGTGTTTTTGCAGATGTGTACCCACCCAAAATTTGTCATAGATTTAAAGAGCGGTACAAGGAAACTTGGATTTTTCGCTAGAAGCGAGCGAAAACTGTGAGTAGTCGTAGATGATACTAGATACGTTTTCTTCCTTCAGGCACTGGAAAAACTTACAGGCGTTATGTTAGTAAAATGAAAAGCTTTTATCAATGCTGCAAAATTCTAAGAAAAAAGGCATGTTGAGAAATCACATTTGCACACATGATATAGTTCTTGTTGTCATCCTCTACTTACGTTGCCTATTTAAGGAAACACGTCACGATGTAGAGGTAAAAACAACTTCTGCTCCTACAATAATCAAAAGGAATTTGATACCGTCAAAGTGGTTTATAATGACTGCAGCAAGTCAGCAGAAACCAGACCATCCGTTTGTATTTTATTAATTTTAATATTTTTTATTAGATTCTCTTAGCCAAGTACCAGAGTATCACAATTTTGCTCCACTTTAAATTGTTATCAGTCTTCCGGGGTATATAACGACTGCCTGTTAAAGTGTTGTTTAAATTTTTATTGTGGCCAGGGTTTGTTTGTGTTTTCGTAGTTGCTGTTATTGTTGACTTTTCACAATAACGCCTCCTTCTCTTCCAGTTCCGCACACACACACACACACACACACACATAAGTTATGACAAGTATGATGGTGATGACAATGGCTGTATTGATGTTGACTCTAGCATCATAAGTTTCACAAGGATGCAAACGAATGGGTCCATGGCATTGGAGAAATATAGTTGGGAAGAACATTCGTTTTGTGAACTTATCTATGTTAACAAATCATATGCGTTTCTGAGGTATTAATCAATGTGCGAGATAATGCAGGGTTTTCGGAAGTAATTGGTGTTAGAGAAAGAAAAGTTCAAAATCCAGCACCACTGCTGTTAAGTAATGATATGTACCAAATTTCTGCCAAGTCAGTCAAAAACAAGCAAAAGCGTACTAAGTTCGGCCGGGCCGAATCTTATATACCCTCCACCATAGATCGCATTTGTCGAGCTCTTTCCACGGTATCTCTTTCTAGGCAAACAAAGGATAAAAGAATATTGAATATTGGAGACCATAGTAGAAGTCATTGTGTTAAATTTCAGCCAAATATAGTAAGAATTTCGAACTTAAGGGGCTAAAGAAGTAAAAAAGGGAGATAGGTTTATAGGGGAGCTGTATTAGGCTATAAACCGATTCATACCATATTCGACACATATGTTAAAGGTCCTGGGAGAAGCTGTTGTAGAAAATTTCAGCCAAATCGGATAATACTTGCGCCTTTTAGATGCTCAAGAAGTCAAGATCCCAAATCGGTTTATATGGCAGCTATATCAGGTTATGGACCGATTTGAACTATTCTTAGGATAGTTGTTAAGTATCATAGCAAAACATCTCTTGCAAAATTCCAAATCGGAAAATAATTGCGTCCTCTAGTGGCTCAAGAAGTCAAGATCCCAAATCGGTTTATATGGCAGCTATATCAGGTTATGGACCGATTTGAACTATTCTTAGGATAGTTGTTAAGTATCATAGCAAAACATCTCTTGCAAAATTCCAAATCGGAAAATAATTGCGTCCTCTAGTGGCTCAAGAAGTCAAGACCCCAGTTCGGTTTATATGGCAGCTATATCAAGTTATGGACCGATTTGAACTATTCTTAACACAGTTGTTAGGAATTGCTTGGATAGGAATAGGAATTGCTCACTCTAGAAGCTCAAGAAGTCAAGACCCATGAGAGGTTTATATAACAGCTATATCAGGTTATGAACCGATTTCAACCATACTCAGCACAGTTGTTGGAAGTCATAATAAAACACCTCATGCAAAATTTCAGCCAAATCGGATAAGAATTGTGCCCTCTAGCGGCTCAAGGAGACAAGATCATAGATCGGTTTATATGGCAGCTATATCAAAACGTGGACCGATTTAGCCCATTTACTGTCCCAACCGACCTACACTAATAAGAAGTATTTGTGCAAAATTTCAAGGGGCTAGCTTTACTCCTTCGAAAGTTAGCGTGCTTTCGACAGATAAAAAAAAAACTCGGACGGACGGACAGACGGGCGGACTTAAAATGTTATAACGATCAAGAATATATTGGGTTGCCCAAAAAGTAATTGCGGATTTTTTAAAAGAAATTAACTTAAATCAAATATACTTTTTTTACACTTTTTTTCTAAAGCAAGCTAAAAGTAATAGCTGATAACTGACAGAAGAAAGAATGAATGAAAAAATTTGTCAACGCCGACTATATGAAAAATCCGCAATTACTTTTTGGGCAACACTTTATGGGGTCTTAGACGAATATTTCGAGGAGTTACAAACAGAATGACGAAATTAGTAAACCCCCATCCTATGGTGGAGGGTACAAAAAAGCAAAACAAATTTCGGCGAAATCGGACAATAAATCCGATTTTTATGGGCCCAAAACCTTATATCGAAAGATTGCTCTATGTGGCAGCTATATCAAAATCTGGACCGATCTGAGCCAAATTGAAGAAAAATATTGAAAGGCCTAACACAACTCACTTTCCTAAATTTCGGTGAAATCGGACAATAAATGCGCCTTTTATGGACCAAAACTCTTAAATAGAGAAATTGGGCCACATGACAGCTTTATCCAAAGCTGAACCGATCCGGGCCATATTGCAGAAGGATTTCGAGGGGCCTAACATAACTCACTGTCCCAAATTTCGGCGACATCGGACAATAAATGCCCCTTTTATGAGCCCAAAACCTTAAAACGAGAGATCGGTCTATATGGCAGCTATATCCAAATCTGAACCGACCTAGGCCAAATTGAAGAAGGATGTCGAAGGGCCTAACACAACTCACTGTCCCAAACTTCAACACAATTGGATAATAAATGTGACTTTTATGGGCCTAAGACCTAAGGCTATATCAAGATATAGTCCGATATAGCCCTTCTTCGAACTTAACTAGCTTATGGACAGAAAAATAGAATCTGTGCAAAGTTTCTGCTCAATATCTCTATTTTTAAAGACAGTGGTGTGATTTCAACAGACAGACGGGCGAACATGGCTAGATGGTCTTAGATTTTTACGCTGATCAAGAATATATATACTTTATAGGGTCGGAAATGGAAATGTGTTGCAAACGGAATAACAAAATGAATATACCCCCATCCTTCGGTGGCGGGTATAATGAAAGTTTCTGCGGGTCGTTGAAGATTAGTTCGGAGGTCGGTTGATATGGGAGTTATATCAGATTATGCACATATTTAGGCCATACTTAAAACGGTTGTTGGAAGTCGTAACACTCCGTGCAAAGTTTCAGCCAAATCGGATAGTAATTGAGAATTCTAGTGGCCCACGAAGTCAAGTCGAAGGACAATTTTATATGAGAGCTGTATCCAAATCTAAGCCAATATAGTCCATTTACAATACCCCACGAACTGCATCAATAAGAAATATCTGTTCGGCCGCGTTCCTGATTTTGGCAGACGGACGGACGGACATGGCTAGATAGGCTTAGAATTTGAAGACAATCATATATTTATGTATATGTATATCTACTGTATGAAGATCAAAATTTCGAGGTGTTTCAAACAGAATGGCTTGATTAATATACCTCCCCTTTTTGGTGGTGGGTATAAAAATGCCTCCCAAGTTGTTGCATAATCAAATATTGCCTTATATAAATAAACAGACTTTAAATCTATTGTGATTAAGCTTAACTGACATTTTAATTGACTTCAACAAGTTCACCTGTATTTATAATTGAATGGCAAGTGACTGTAAATTAATCTTGACTGTGTCCTATCAGCACATACAAACTTCTATTTACAGTAGACAACTCACTTTACCCCACAGCACAGCAAAACACTTTAGACGATAAAACTTTTGGCGAAGTTTGCGTTTCTGATTAAAAATTGCTATGGGAGAGATGGTAACCACCAGTAACTAGAAATGTACGCGTGACCCAAATTCTCCCACGTGAGTCGCATAATTTGTGAAAAATTAAGAACCAATTATAGAAGCTTGCTTGGGTGTGCATAAATTAAGATATAAAGGAGAATGACCATACGAAAGCAAAAGAAATCCTTAAAAAAAATAATCAAAACTAACTTTTAAATTAAACAAAATTTTTCATTTATAATTGACGCTACACCCTTGTCAATATATTGCTCAGGTACAACGATGTTTTCTTAGATCTCGTCTCATGCAGCTGCTTATTCTTTTGAAGTGGAACTACAGGTAAGGTGACACGCAGTGCGACCAATTCAAACGACCACAGTTCTTTGATGTGAAAATATTTGTATAGCCACCACCGAAGGATGTGGGTATATTGATTTTGTCATTTCGTTTGTAGCACATCGAAATCTTCAATTTCAACGCTTCAAAATATATACAATCTCGATCGTCATAAAATTTGAAGCCGACCATACCATGTCCATCTGTCTGTTGCAATCACCCTGTAGTCGTTGATATTAGAGATACAGAGCTGGTACTTAGCACATATTAATTTTTTGTCCACAAGCAGGTTAGGTTCGAAGACATATCGGATATCTTAATGTACTCCCCATATAGAATGATCTGCCGATTTAAGGTCTTGGGCCCATTAAAACCTCATTTATCATACCATTTCGCTGATATTCGGTATAACGAGTTGTGGTAAGCCGCTAGACATACGTGCCCAATATGGCCCAGATCTGACTATCATATATAAGATCTTGGGGCCATTAAAGGAACAAGAATCACCCAATTTCTCTGAAATTTGATACAATGAGTTGTGTTAGGCCTATCGACATTCGTTCCGAGCGCGGTCTAGATCAGACTATATTTGGATATAGCTGCCATTAAAGTTTTTGGGCCTACAAGAGGTATATTTACGACCCGATTCCGCTGAAATTGTATTAGAGCCTTCAATATACGTACCGCACATTGCTAGGTCGAACTGTCATTAAATATAGCTGCCATATATGCCGATATCCCAATATAAGTTCCTGGACCATAAAAGTAGCTTTTATTCCCTAGTTTCGCTGAAATTCGCCAGACAACTGAGCTAAGTTCCTGGACCAAAATAGTTTTTGGGCCAAAAAAAGGTATATTTACGACCCGATTCCGCTGAAATTGTATTAAACCCGTCGATATACGTACCCCGCGTTGTTCAGGTCGAACTATCTTTGAATATAGCTGCCATATATACCGATATCCCAATTTAAGTTCCTGGACCATAAAAGTAGCTTTTATTCCCTAATTTCGCTGAAATTCGCCAGAGAGCTGTGCTAAACCCTTGAACATCTGTGCTCAATATAGTCCAGATAGATCTATATTTGGATATAGCTGCCAAGCCTTAAGCTTTAAAGACCAAAAACGAGCCGTAACGACGCGATTTCTTTGAAAAATTGTACAATAACTTATGTTTAACCTGTTGACATTCGTTCCAAAGTTCAGATCGTGGATTATTGGCATTTCCGAATACTCTCTCATATTATTATCGACTTACCACTAACAATTTATTCAGTAAACTTGACATTTTCATCATGGTAAAGTACACGAAAAAACAACGTCTGGCAAACATAAACATTTACTATCGAAATTCGGAGTCGGTGGCTGCTAACAAAAGTACCCATTCCCAAGGGAAATAAAACCCTTTCCCAAGGGAAAGGCTAATAAAAGTAACCATCGCCAAGGAAAAGGGCAATAAAAGTACGCTTGACCAAGGGAAAGGATAACAAAAGAACCCTTCCCCCCCAAAAAAAGGGTAATAAAAGTACCCTTCCCCAAGGGAAAAGGTAACAAAATTACACTTCCCCAAGGAAAAAGAAAATAACTTTCCCTTCTCTAGGAGAAAGGGTAATAAAAGCACACTTCCCCAAGGGAAATGGTAATAATATCCTTCCCCAAGGGAAACGGTAATAAAAGTAGCCTTCCCCAATGGAAAGAATAATAAAAGGGGGAAGGGTAATAAAAGTACCCTTCCCCAAGAGAAAAGGTAGTAAAAATATCCTTCAATACACTCTTCCCTATGGGAAAGGGTAATAAAATTACCCTACCCAAAGGAAAGGGTAATAAAATTACCCTACCCAAAGGAAAGGGTAATAAAATTACCCTACCCAAAGGAAAGGGTAATAAAATTACCCTACCCAAAGGAAAGGGTAATAAAATTACCCTACCCAAAGGAAAGGGTAATAAAAGTGACTCTCGCCAAGGGAAAGAATAATTAAAAGTATAGTATATTCCACAATAGAAATGGCAATAAAAGTACCCTTCCCCAAGGGAAATGGTAATGAAAGTAGCCTTCCCCAAGGGAAAGGGTAATAAAAGTATCCTTCTCCAATGGAAAAAATAATAAAAGTACCCTTCCCCAAGCGAAAAGGTAATAAAATTACCCATCCACAATAGAAAGAGCAATAAAAGTACCCTTCCCCAAGGGAAAGGGTAATAAAAGTACCCTTCCCCAAGGAAAAGGGTAATAAAAGTCTCCTTCCCCAAGGGAAAAGGTAATACAAGTAGCCTTCCCCAAGGGAGATGGTAATATAAGTACCCTTCGCCAAGGGAAACGATAATAAAAGTACCCTTCGCCAAGGGAAAGTATAATAAAAGTACCCTTCCTCAATCGAAAGGCTAATAAAAGTACCCTTCTCCAATCAAAAAGGCAATAAAATTACCCTTCCCTAATTAAAAGGGTAATAAAAGTAGCCTTCCCCATGGGAAAGGGTAATGAAAGTACCCTTCACCAAGGGAAATGAAAATAAAAGTACCCTTCCCAAATGGAAAGGCTAATAAAAGTACCCTTCGCCAAGCGAAATGGTAATAAAATAACCCTTCCCTAAGGGAAAGGGTAATAAAAGTAGAGGAAGAGGGTAATAATAGTAAGCTTCCCCAAGCGAAAAGGTAATAAAATAACTCTTCCCCAATGGAAAGGGCAATAAAAGTATCCTTCCCCAAGGGAAGAGGTAATAAAATTAGGAGTAAGTAAAAGTAGCCTTCCCCAAGGGAAAGGGTAACGAAAGAACCCCTTGCCAAGGGAAAGGATAATAAAAGTACGCTTCCCCAAAGGAAAGGATAATAAAAGTACCCTTCCCAAGAAAAGGGTAATAAAATTACACTTCCCCGAGGTAAAAGGCAGTAAAATACCCTTACCCAAGGAAAAGGGTAATAAAAGTACCTGTTAAGAACATAGAAAACAAAATTTATGCCGTCAATCGTCAATTATTCCCCAAAGTAGAGGAGTATAAAAACCTTTCCCCAACGGCGGTAGATAGCATGTGTAGGGCATGCGGGGAAGATGATGAAACGTTGGAGCATTTCCTTTGTCATTGCCCGGCTTTCGCGTCTAACAAATACCGGCACTTAGGTGGAGACACAATACTAGACATGAACCAACTTAGGGGAGTGGTATTGAAAACAATTTTTGGATTTTGTAAGTAGAACGGAATTTCTAACTTAAAATTTTCTTTTTAGAGGTTACTTTATAGTTTTTGGTTAAGGTGTATGTCCATAGTGGCATGGGGCGGATTAATAACTGCACCTTCTTTTCAACCTAACCTAGTATTCAATCTAATTTTAGACGGATCACGGCTGTCGAGCAGTTTAGCGCAGCTCACTAAGCAAAATTGTTGGAACCCAATTTGTATTAGTGAGCTGTGCTAGGCTGCTCGACACCCGCGGTCGGTCTAAAGTTAGATTTAGCTGTCATATATACCATTCACCTGATGAAATTTTTTAGTCCAATAAAAGACGCATTTATTACCCGATTGTTAGGCCCTTTGATGTCCTTACGAGTATGGCTTAGAGCGGATTATATTTGGATGTAGCCACCATAGACTATATTGGTGTACTTACTCATAATTGGCGTATTTATTGGAATACTGAAGGCCACCGTAGCGCTTTTGAAAAAATTTTCAGCGATGGTTATCAAATTAAAATTTTACTGTCCCAAATTTCGGCGAAATCGGGCAACAAATTCGTCTTTTATGGGCCCAAGACCTTTAATCGAGCGATAGGTCTATATGACAGCAAAATTCAAATCTTAACCAATCTGAGCCAAATTAAAGAAGGATGTCAAAGGCCCAAACAACCTTAAATCGCGAGATCGGTCTCTATGGCAGCTATATTCAAATCTGGACCGATCGGAGCCAAATTGAAGAAGGATGTGAGTGGCCTTACACAACTCACTGTCCCAAATTGGAGAATAAATGTGGCTTCTATGGCCCTAAGACCTTAAATAGGTGGATCGGCTTATAAGGGGACTATATAGAGACATAGTCATCGGACTATAATAAGCCATCTTCGAACTTGACCTGCCTATGGACGAAAAAAGAATCTGTGCAAAGTTTCAGTTCAATATCTCTATTTTTAAAGACTGTAGCGCGATTTCAACAGACAGACGGACGGACATGGCTAGATCGTCTTAGATTTTTACGACGATCAAGAATATATAAACTTTATGGGGTCGGAAATTAATATTTCGATGTGTTGCAAACGGAATGGCAAAATGAACATACCTCATTCTTTCGTGGTGGGTATAATAATGGGTTGCCCAAAAAGTTTTTTTTTTTTTTTTTTTTTTTTTTTTTTTTGCGGGTCAGGATGGGAAAATGCTTTACGCATGTGACGAGTACGTCTCTCGCCTTATGCCGGGCTCCGTAGTCAACGGTACCGGCTAAAAACCCACCCTGTGACACCCCTGGGAGTTAATTCCACCTCGGAACCGCTTTCGCATTACTTCGAGGTGGACCCCATATCTGGTGATTATCCATTTCGTCTTCATTGTGTCTGCGTCCAGACCTCCGCATTTATACTCTACGCCGCTGCGTCCAGGTCAGCTTTCTTCCTGCGCAGTACTTGTTCGGCATATCTCTTCACCGCCTCCCACTTTCTCTCGTCCTCCAGCATTTTTTGGACTATTGTCTCAGGCGTAACGTCGCCAATCGCTGCTTCCAACTCGCTGCGTCTTTCAACCCAGCGCTCGCAGTGGAAAAAAGTGTGCTCCACATCGTCTTCAACTTCAACCTCCTCATAAATACACTTGCTTGAGGAGCATTTGCCCATTTTATGCAGGTATTTCCGGAAGTAACCATGTCCTGTTAACATCTGTGTGACGTAATAGTTGACGTCGCCGTGCTTCCTTTCTTTCCATATCCGTACATCGGGTATTAATCGTCGCTTCCATCTGGCCCGATTTTCGCTAGTCCACCTTTGTTGCCATCTCTCGGTAGTCTCCTCTCGTATGGCCTGTGTATGATCCATTTGGGCCCCGTCCTGTATTCTTTGAGTGTTGGACCTCTCGGTGTAGAGCCTGGCGCGCTGCATGGCCTGCAGGTCTATCGGAACCATTCCGGCTATTGCAAGGGCTGCGGGCTCCGACACTGTCCGGTAGGATGATATGACTCTAAGTGCCGCCGTCCTCTGTACCGAGAGCAGGGATTTCGCTCGGTATGCCGTCTGCAGTGTCTGGCCCCATATTTCGCTTCCATAGAGGAGGATGCTATTGCATGTCTCCATTAAGAGTCTGCGCCTGCTTGGGAGAGGCCCACCTATGTTTGCCATCAGTCGACTAAGTTGCGCCGTTATCTTTGAGGCTTTTGTTGTCGAGTGCCGTATTTGCTCTGCGTAGGTCAGCTTTGTATCTAGTCGGATTCCTAGATATTTGATCGATCTCTTGGTCTTCACCAGTATATCGTCTATACGCATATCCACTTCCACTGGGATATTTTTTCTCGTTAGGAGAAGTAGTTCCGTTTTCTGCATCGCAAGTTGTAGGCCATGGGAATCTAGCCAGTCCCTTGCCCTTAGCATCACCTGCCGTAATTTGCGCTCAGCGCCTTCCGTGTCTCTTGCCGTGATGACTGCAGCAATGTCATCAGCATATCCTACTAGAAAGGTTCCGTCTGGCATTTCCATTCGCAGTATTCCATCATAACTGGCATTCCAGAGGTCCGGTCCGAGTATGGAGCCCTGCGCCGCTCCTGATGTGACCTCATATTCACTCGTTCCATCTTGAGAATTATAGATAAGTACCCTGTCACTCAAGTAACTTCTCATTATTCTCATCAGGTACGCCGGGATATTAAAGTCCTCTCTGAGCGATTTGAGGACGTCAGACCATCTAAGGCTGTTGAAAGCGTTCTTCACATCCAGTGTGGCCAAGAGGACAATTGGCCTGGAGTAGTGGTTCCTTTGCCTAGCCACCTCTACTATCTCCACCACATCTCTGAGGGCTCCGATCGTGGACATTCCTGCCCGGAAGCCATGTTGTCTCATTGAGAGTCCACCTCCCTCGATGATGGCGTCCTGGAGCCGTGGCTTCAGTAGTCTCTCCAAAAGCTTGCCGGCCGTATCCAGCATACATAGTGGTCTGTATGTGGATGGGGATATTGGATCACCTTTGCCTTTGCTTATGAGCACCAGCTTTTGTCGCTTCCATACTTCCGGAAAAACACCTGCCATTAGACACCGATTAAACATTTCAAGAAGAAATTCGGGTCTATTCTCGGCTATCAGCCTGATTACCTCGGACGGTATTCCGTCGGGGCCGGGGGCTTTTCTGCTCTGGAGGCTGCGGGCTGCATTCTTTAGCTCCTCTTTCGTGAACGGGTTTATGTTTTCCGTTGGCTCTTCATTAACTTCGTCTTCTATACGGTCGTGTCGGGGAAAGAGTGTATGGACTATATTCTCCATTGTTCTCCCGTCCATCACCGCTGTTGGGCTCGGTGTGCCGAGCTTCTCCATCACAATTTTGTATCCGAGGCCCCAAGGATTTCGGTTAATATCTTCTCTTAGTTCCTCCCACTTTTCTTTCTTGCTCCTTTCTATTTCGGCAGCGAGTATCTTTTTTGCCTCCTTGTAAAGAGCGTGTTCTGTCTCAGCCGTGCCCCTGCGACGAGCTCTCGTGTATCTGCGTCTTAGTTTGATGCAGTTGCTTCGTTGCTCAGCTATGGCATCATTCCACCAGTGCACTGCGGTTTTATTTCCCCTCGGCCTTTTGAGTTTTGGCATGGATTTCTTACATCCGTACTCTATGATTTCCATCACCCGTTCCACTGTCGACGGAACGTCTAGTTCATCCAGCTCTGACCACACGGCTTGCCGGTCGATTTCCGCCAGGAGTTTTGAGGAGTCGAGCTTGCTCACGTTCCACTTTCGTGTACTGGTGCTCCTTTCCTCGTTAACTGTGTTCCCTCCAGTATTGAAGGAGAACATAATGTACTGGTGATCGCTTGCCGTGTAAGTTTCCAGTACGCTCCACTCTGTTATTTTTCCGATGATTTCCTCGGACGCAAGGGTGATGTCCGGTATAGTGCCTTCGCAGCCGGGTCGCCTAAAGGTTGGCACGTCTCCAGTGTTTACAACGAGTAAACCGGTTCTTGCGGCCATGTCTAGAACTCGTCTCCCTCTTGGGTTGGTTGTTGGCATGCCCCATTCCACCGCTCGAGAGTTGAAATCGCCAGCTACTACGTGATGGCCGTCTAATCCACGGATTGTGTCCTCGATCTCATCGAGTTTTGCCTCGTAGGCGTCGATGCTGTCACTAGGAGTGAGGTAGCAGCTAAACAGCGTAAAGTGGTTTAACTGCACCCAGACGTAACCGTCTCCACTTCCGCTCTTTACTGGTGAGATGCCATTGCGGTATGGGATCCAGATAGCAGCTGTTTTTGTGGGATCCTCCAGCCAGGACCCTTGATCTCTCCTTCGGTATTGCTCGCTTATAATCACGATGTCAGCACGTTGTTCTGCGACTATCTGTGATAGGAGATCATGTGCGACTTTACACCTGTGCATGTTGGCCTGCAGTATTCTCAGCATGCCTGCTGTTTGCCTCCTTTACATCTCTCTGACCCAGGAAGATGATCCGTCGGGCCTTTTCCCCTCTGCGAGCAAATACAGCATTTCCGAGGGTTATGGCACTCCTTCATCTTGTGCCCACTCTCGCCGCATCTAATGCATAGTCCCATTCCTTTCCTGTCGGGTCCCTTGCACTCCCACTGTAGGTGGCCGGCTCCAAAACATCTGAAGCAGCGCTTTCTTTCATCCCGATAGTTTAGCCGACAATTCGTCATTCCTATCAGGAGCCTGCTGGTCTTCAACAAAATATTGACGCAGCTAGTTGGCAGAGAAACGAAGGCCCTCCTCTGCTCCTTCGAATTAAGTGCTGTCAGCTGCACAGTCACTTCTCCAGCTGTCGTTCCCGTTGCCTTGATCACTGCTTCAGTGATCTCGTCGGCGGTCGAGAGGGAGTCCAAGTCACGGATCTCAATTGTCGCCTTCGGTTTCATGTCCTGCACGACTGCAGCCTCCTTAAGGACGCCTTTGAGGGACTCGCAGAACACCTCCTTGTTTCCTCCTCTGCCCATCACGAGAAGAACTGCACCCGTTCTCGTTTTCTGGACGGAGCGGATGGCGACCTCGGCTTCCTCCGGTTTCGCGTTTCGCCTGAGGTCCCTGAGCACGTCCGCGTAACTATGCCCCTCCTTCGGCTTGATTAACACGGCCTCTGGTCGCTGCCTGGGTTTCCGTGGTCTCCGAGCGCGCGGTTTTCGCCGCGGGTTCCTCCTTGACGTTCTTGCCTCTTCTTCGGGCTTCTTCTTCTCAGCCTCTTTGTCGGGCTTCCTCTTTCCGGCTGTTTTCGCCGGTGGTCTCGCCTCTACAGCTTTATCCTTCTTCTTTTTGCCAGGATTTTCTTCGACTGGACTCGGCGCGCTCCACTTGTTTTGCGCCGTAGAAGGCGTCGACATGTTGGTTGATGTCGTGGGAGTCTCCGCTATTATTGGCCTGCTTTGCTGTTTCTGCTTCTCCGCGGCCTTCCAGTTTTTGCGGTAGCTCCCAATAATGTCCAAGATTGCCCAAGGTTGCCCAAAAAGTAATTGTCGGTAATATAGTAGTAATATAGTCGGCGTTGATAAATTTTTTCAACGGCTTGCGACTCTGTAATTGCATTCTTTCTTCTGTCAGTTATCAGCTGTTACTTTCAGCTTGCTTTAGAAAAAAAGTGCGCGAAATTTTGTTTACATTTGTTTGTTTGGCGTCAATTTTAATATGGGTACCACATGTATTGAAAGAAATTCATTTAACAAACCGAATCAACTCTTGTGATATGCACCTTAAATGCAATGAATTCGATCCGTTTTTAAAACGAATCATAACTGGAGATGAAAAATGGATTGTTTACAACAACGTTAGTCGAAAACGATCATGGTCCAAGCATGGTGAACCAGCTCAAACCACTTCAAAGGCTGATATTCACCAAAAGAAGGTTATGCTGTCTGTTTGGTGGGATTGGAAGGGTGTGGTATATTTTGAGCTGCTTCCAAGGAACCAAACGATTAATTCGGATGTTTACTGTCAACAATTGGACAAATTGAATACAGCCATCAAGGAGAAGCGACCAGAATTGGTCAATCGTAAAGGTGTCATATTCCACCAGGACAACGCTAGACCGCACACATCTTTGGTCACTCGCCAAAAACTGAGTGAGCTTGGCTGGGAACTTTCGATGCATCCACCATATAGCCCTGACCTTGCACCATCAGACTACCATTTATTTCGATCTTTGCAGAACTCCTTAAATGGTAAAACTTTCGGCAATAATGAGGCTATAAAATCGCACTTGGTTCAGTTTTTTGCAGATAAAGGCCAGAAGTTCTATGAGCGTGGAATACTAAATTTGCCAGGAAGATGGCAAAAGGTTATCGAACAAAATGGCAATTATATAGTTGATTAAAGTTCATTCTAAGTTTTATTAAAAATGCATTTACTTTCTTTTAAAAAATCCGCAATTAATTTTTAGGCAACCCAATATATTTTACGACTTGTAAAAGAGAGTTTACTTAAGCTTAAAAGGTATTTTAAATAAGTAAAAGCGTGCTAAGTTCGACCTGGCCGTATATTATATATACTCCGTCATGGATAACATTTGTCAAGTTCTGTGACCGTCTTATATTGACAAATTCGATCCATGGTGAAGGTTAAATAAGATTCGGCTCCGCCGAGCTTAGAACGCTTTTACTTATTTTGTTTGACCACCACCAAGGTATTTTGCAACGCTAACAGTATCATGATAAGCGTTAATGGTGCGATACACAAACATTTTGTTCACTTTGAGATCGATATCAACATTCGGTTCATGGTTTAATTAAGGTTGAACTCACTTGCCCAACAACAATGATAGTGGCGCAAATTCCCACTAGGCTGTGAAATTTCTGGAAACATTCTAATTGAAATTCTAGTTTTTATATCCTCTACCATAGGATGGGGGTATACTAATTTCGTCATTCGGTTTGTAACACCTCGAAATATGCGTCTGTAAATACAACAAATTTGGCCATGAACATTCCACTAAGGAACAGGGACAAACTTCTCAACTATCAATGAGTGCAGTCCGATTCAAGTTTAAGCTCAATGATAAGGGACCTCCTTTTTATAGCCGAGTCCGAACGGCGTGCCGCAGTGCGACACTTCTTTAGAGCGAAGTTTTACATGGCATATTAACTCGCAAATGTTGCCAGCATTAGGAGGGGAAATATTTTTTTCTGATGGTCTCGCCAGGATTCTAACCCATGCGTTCAGCGTCATAGGCGGGCTAAACTCTGCGCTACGGTGGCCTCAGAAATATGGGTCTAAGACCCCATAAAGTATATATATTCTTTATCGTCATGACATTTTAAGTCCATGTACCCATGTCCGTCCGTCTGTCTGTCAAAAGCACGCTAACCTACGAAGGAGTAAAGCTGGGCGCTTGAAATTTTGCACAAATACTTCTTATTAGTGTAGGTCAGTTGGGATTGTAAATGGGCTAATTCGGTAAATGTTTTGCTATAGCTGCGATATAAACCGATCTTGGGTCTTGACTTCTTGAGCTTCTAGAGGGCGAAATTCTAATCCGATTTGGCTGAAATTTTCCACGTGGTATTTTGGTATCATTTCCGACAACTGTACCATGTATAGTTTAAATCGGTTGATAACCTGATGTAGCTGCCATATAAACAGATCTTGAGTTTTGACTTCTTGAGCTTCTAGAGGGCGCAATTTTTATCATATTTGGCTGAAATATGACTCCCAATAACTGTGCCAAGTATAGTCTAAATGTGTCTAAAACCTGATCTAGAATCCATATAAACAGATCTCCCGATTAGGCTTCTTGAGCCAATAGAGCGCGCAGTTCTCATCCGATTTGGCTGAAATTTTGCATGAGGTGTTTCGTTATGACTTCCAATGACTGTGCCAAGTATGGCGCAAATCGGCATAGGACCTGATATAGCTGCCATATAAACCGATATGGGATCTTGACTTCTTGAGCATCTAGAGGGCGCAATTCTCATCCGATTTGGCTGAAATTTTGTACAACGGTTTCTCTCATGACTTTCAACATACATGTCTAATATAGTCTGAATTGACCAATAGCTTGATTCAGCTCCCATATAAACCTATCTCCCGATTTTGCTTCTTGAGCCCCCACAAGGCGCAATTCTTATCCGAATAAACTGAAATATTACACAATAACTTCTACAATGTTCGGCATTCATTTATGGTCCAAATCGGACTATAACTTGATATAGCTCCAATAGGATAAGAGATCTTATTCAATATTCTTTGTTTGCCTAAAAAGCGATACCGCATATAGAAATCGACAAATGCGATCCATGGTGGAGGGTATATAAGATTCGGCCCGGCCGAACTTAGCAGGCTCTTACTTGTTGTATTTGAAAAAGTCGTTCAAAGAACTTGTTGTACTTCTTGAGCCCCTAAAGGGTGCAATTTTTATTCGAATTGGCAGAAATTTTACACAACGACTTCTATTGGAAGTAATTGCGGATTTTTTAAAAGAAAGTAAATGCATTTTTAATAAATCTTAGAATGAACTTTAATCAAATATACTATTTTACACTTTTTTTCTAAAGCAAGCTAAAAGTAACAGCTGATAACTGACAGAAGAAAGAATGCAATTACAGAGTCACAAGCCGTCAACGCCTACATTATGAAAAATCCGCAATTACTTTTTGGGCAACCCAATACTATGATCTCCAACATTCAGTTCAATTGTGGTTCGAATCGGAACAAAATGTAAAAAAATTTTAAAATCCAAACCAAGTTTTTGGCGTTCTAGTGGAATTTGAATATAATATTAGAGTTGAATTATTCCATCAGCTAGGCAAGGGAGTCAACCTTCTTAATTCAATCATGTTCTGATTATTACTGTTTAGCCCCAAATACAACAAAATTATACTATTACACTTGAACTCTACAACGGATAGGCTAGGTTAGGTTAGGTTGAAAAGAGGGTACAAATTTTAGTGCCACTATGGACATACACCTAAGCTAAAAAGAAAATTTTAAGTTAGGAATTCCGTGCCACTTACAAAATCTTTAATTGTGTAATTCCATACAACTCCCCTAAGTTGGTTTAGGTCTAGTATCATGTCCCCGCCAAAGTACCGGTGTCTGTTAGCTGCGAGAGCCGGGCGTATAACTTTCGTTTTAAATACACTCAGAAGCAAATGTTTTTGGTGGCCAGTTAACATTATAATATCAACTATAAACCATGTCCGTATAGTGGTGTAGGGTAAAAAATACTCAGTAACAGCTGAAATTTGCTCTTTTTCCATTGATTTGGATATCAAAAAATAATTGGATTATTGTTTCTTTTCTACCATATGCGCTTATTAAGGACGTGTTCTATGTCACCCAGATATACCCTTCTTCCCATTTTGCCAAAACTGTGACATTTTAAGGATGATTAAGAGCCAATTAAAGTTTAATAATAAAAGTCACAGACTAAATTAACTCTAATTATGTATCTTAAAATGTTTTCTTTTTCTGTAAACGAAAACTTTTGAAGTGTGCTAAAACAAACAACGATAATTATGCCAAAAATTTGAATATGTCAATTACAAAGTGAGCAACTTAAATATTACCAACAATGACATCTGATTTAAATAAGTTTTCTATTTCGTTTTTGGCTGTCTTTCAACGACTTTGTCAACATTGCATTGTTCGCTGGCAAAAAAAGAGAGAATCACCACCTCCTCCGCCAACAAATGTGCCCTAGAATGCCAGACATTATGCAAATACTGGCAGTGTTCACATAAAATAGCTAGGGATATGAACAAAATTAAGCGGTACAATAAATGCTGCCACGCTTTGTGCCGGTTGACTCGGTGCAGCAATACAAGGAGGTAACATTCTGGTGTTGATATAAAGTTTAATTTGTACCCTTGCCAAGTAATTGCATTCGCCATTGCCATCATCGTTATCGTCATCATCGTTATCGTCATCAACATTATCATCATCCCCATCGTGTCATTTCCGTGCAATGGAATGGTGAGGGAACTTAAAACTATTTTCATTTGTGAAAAGCGTCTATGCAAATAATGGCTCAAGGATGTTAACACTTTTAAGTTTCATTTCATAGTTTCTGCCGCACTTTCTTCTTAGCCGTTTACATCGACGAGTTTTACTTAATTGACATTTCTACAATACGCCCGCCACACAAATGAAGACAAAGTGGTAATTGGAATTTTTTTATGCTCCAAGTTATAATGGTGATTTCTTCAAGATTGGAAATGTAATTAAAACAACAGCTTATACTCAGCTAAAGCAGACTCCGTATACAGTTAAAATGAATTTAAGCTAATTTTTGTTATTTTTATACCCAGACCAATGAAAAAACCAAACTATCTCCACTATACTCCATACTACGAGGGCGGTCCCAAAATTGACCTAAAAATTTATCTGATATAAAGATGGCAGTAGTAGTGTGAAAACAAATAAAATCATGCTAAGTTCGGCCGGGTCGAATCTTTTATACCCTCCACCAATGATCGCATTTCTCAATGCGAAGTTTGAACACATTTTATACCCTACACCATAGGATGGGTGTATACTTATTTCGTCATTCTCTTTGTAACTCCTCGAAATATTCCTCTGAGACCACATCTTATATAAAAATCAATTTGTGTTTGTTTGTTTGTTTGTATGTTTGTGTGTTCCTTATAGGCTCCGAAATGGCTGAACCGATTTTCTTGAAATTTTCACAGATGGTGCATAAGGAACCCGTGGTGAAAATAGGATACTACGTTTTTTGATATCCGAAGGGGAGGCGGACCCTCCCCCTTACCCTAATTTTCAGAAACGCCAGATCTCGCAGATGGGTGGTGCGATTTAAGCGAAATTTTGTGTGCTCTTATATAAAAATAAAAATTTGGTATCCAAATTTCGGATGGGGTACCTAGGGGGTCTGCCCCACCCCAAAACCTACCAAACATATATTTAGACCAATCATGGCAATATGGGACTCAAATGAAAGGTATTTGCGAGTAGAATACGAATCTGATATCCAAATGTGGGACCACGTTTCTGGGGGTCCACCCCTTCCCCAAAACACCCCCCAAAAACTGGACTTATTTATTGACCATGAGAATATGGGGCTTAAATAAAAGGTATTTGAATGTAGAATACGAATCTGATATCCAAATATGGGACCAAGTGTTTTGGGGGCCGCCTCTCCCCAAAAACTTCCCCCAAAGGGGACAAATTTACGACCATAGCAATATGGGGCTCAAATGAAAGGTCTTTGGGAGTAAAGCACGAATTTGATATCAATATTCGGGAAAAGTGTCTATGGGGCCACGCCACCCCCACAACACCATCCAAATAGTAAGTATTTTCTGACTATTGCTATATGAGGCTCAAATAAGAGGGCTTTTAAAGTTGAACACGAATCCGATATATATTTTCAAGGTCAACTCACTGAGTGGCCGTCCATCTCCCAAAACACCCCCCAAGCCGGTCATGTTTGCCGACTATGGAAATATGAGGCTCTAATTAAAGGTATGTGGGAGTAGACCACATATCTGATATCAACATTAGGGTCAAACTGTCTAGCGAACGTCCCACCACCATAGCAACCCCCATATAGGACGTATGTGGTCACCAAGACAATTTGGGTCTTAAAGAGAGTGGAACTAAATATTCATAGTTTTTACGGCCAATACCCCAAACCGGACAAATTTGTTGACTTTTGCAATAAGGAGTTTAAATGATATTAGAAAACGAATTTGATATCCAATTTTGAGGGCAATGGCAATATAGGGTTCAAATAAATGATATATAGACATATGAGAATAGAGCACGTTGCTGATATATTTTCCGGGCTTAGTGTTTGGGGGACCACCCCAATCCCCAAAACACCCCTAAATCGGCCATATTTACCGACCATGTCAATGTGGAGATTAGATGAAAGGTATTGGGTGGTAGAGCAAGAATTGATACCCATTTTCGGGAATACCCCACAAAATACCCCACAAACAGCAATTTTTTAGTGACCATCGCAATGTGGGTCTCAAATAAAGGTATTTGGGAGTAGAATACGAATTTGATATCCAAATGTAGGACAATGTAGTTAGAACATCACCACTTTCCCAAGACACCCCCAAAGAGAAAAAATTTTTCGACTATGCCAATATGTGGCTCAAATAAAAAGTATTTGAGATTAGAAAACAAATTTGATAACCTTTTTTGGGGCCATGTGTTTGGGGGACGCCTCATCCTTTAATCACCTCTTAAGCCAATGGCAATATAGGGTTTAAATAAATGGTATTTGAGAGAAGAGCACGATGCTGATATTGTTTCAGGGCCACGTATCTGGGGGACCACCTCTCTCCCGAAAATACCACTAAATCAGACATCATGAGAATGAAATGAAGTATTTTAAGAATGGAGTACATCTTACATCCAAACTTAAATTCGTAGACCAATAAAGATCATATGGGATTCAGATAAAAGCACTTAAATTGTTAAACTGTTAGTCAAGTTAGCATGGTATTTCACTAAAACATCTTTAATTGTGGAAAATAAATATTCCAAGGAAACTTTTGTTCCATATAAAGTAAAAGAAGGCGCAGCGGAGTGGGCCCGGGTTAGCTAGTCAAGTATATATATTCTTGATCGTCGTCGTCGATCTAGCCATGTTCGTCCGTCAGTCGTAAGCACGCTAACTTTCGAAGGAGTTAAGCTAACCGCTTGAAATTATGCACAAATACTTCTTATTAGTGTAGGTCGGTTGGGATTGCAAATGGGCCATATCGGTCCATGTTTTCACCTAGCTGTCATATAAACCGATCTTGGGTCTTGACTTCTAGAGCCTCTAGAGCGCGCAATTCTTATCCGACTGGAATGAAATTTTGCACGATGTGTTTTGTTCTGATCCAAGTATGATCTTTTTATACCCTCCACCATAAGATGGGGGGTATACTAATTTCGTCATTCTGTTTGTAACTACTCGAAATATTCGTCTGAGACCCCATAAAGTATATATATTCTTGATAGTCGCGGCATTTTATGTCGATCTGGCCATGTCCGTCCGTCTGTCCGTCCGTTCGTCCGTCCGTCCGTCCGTCTGTCTGTCGAAAACACGCTAACTTCCGAAGGAATAAAGCTAGCCGCTTGAAATTTGGCACAAATATTTCTTATTAGTATAGGTCGGTTGGTATTGTAAATGGGCCATATCGGTTCATGTTTTGATATAGCTGTCATATAAACCGATCTTGGGTCTTGACTTCTTGAGCCTTTAGAGTGCGCAATTTTTATCCGATTGGAATGAAATTTTGCAGGACGTGTTTTGTTATAATATCCAATGACTGTGCCAAGTATGGTTCAAATCGGTCCATAACCTGATATAGCTGTCATATAAACAGATCTTGGGTCTTGACTTCTTGAGCCTCTAGAGTGCGTAATTCTTATCCAATTTGAATGCATTTTTGCACGAAGTGTTTTGTTATGATATCCAACAACTGTGCCAAGTGTGGTTCAAATCGGTTCATAACCTGATATAGCTGTCATATAAACAGATCTGGGGACTTGACTTCTTGAGCTTCTAGAGAGCGCAATTCTTATCCGATTTGGTTGAAAATTTTTATGAAGTATTTTATTCTTACTTTCAACGACTGTGTCAAAGAAGGTTCAAATCGGTTCATAACCTGATATAGCTGCCATATAAACCTATCTGGGATCTTGACTTCTTGAGCCTCTAGAGGTCGCAATTATTATCCGATTTGCCTGAAATTTTGTACGACGGATCCTCTCATGACCATCAACATACTCGTTTATTATGATCTGAATCGGTCTATAGCCCGATACAGCTCCCATATAAATCGATCTCTCTATTTTACTTCTTGAGCCCCCAAAGGGCGTAATTCTTATTCAAATTGGCTGACATTTTACACAGGTCTCCAACATATAATTTAATTGTGGTGCTAACCGCACTATATCTTGATATCGCTCTAACAGCAGAGCAAATCTTTTCTTATATCCTTTTTTTGCCTAAGAAGAGATGCCGGAAAAGAACTCGACAAATGCGATCCATGGTGGAGGGTATATAAGATTCGGCCCGGCCGAACTTATCACGCTTTTACTCTTTAATCCTTATTTTTGCCTAAGAAGAGATGCCGGCAAAAGAACTCGACAAATGCGATCCACGGTGGAGGGTATATAAGATTCGGCCCGGCCGAACTTAGCACGAGTTTACTTGTTTTGTGACATTCACTTACATATGTATGTCGACTTTTGTTATGTATATAAACTTCTCTAGAAGATCAGTCCTTCTGCTGCTCACTTCTTGGACACCGCCATATAAAAGGTACACCAATTTATTTGTAATAAAAAAAGAATTTAACCGAAAAGTGTTCCAGTTACATCACAATGGACTTAATTATTCAAGTGACTCGGCTTGCAAAAACTAATCAATTTTAAAAATTGCTTTCGTGTACAACAATATTGTATTTACTTGACATTAAACCTATAAAAATTGGTTCCCACTCTTTCTGTACATGACATTCTCAAAAAAAAAAATGTTGTCAAAAAAATATGTTTTTACATGTTTTAACAAATATCTAACGTTCAATAAATCAAACACATTGGGAAAAAAAAAACTGAAAAGCCAATTGTTCATATCGAAGGTTTTTGTGCCACGATACAAAAATCAATTAAACTCGAAATACTAAAGAATCCCAAACAATACAAAATGTAAAACTGTCACCATGGCTATACATGTTTGCTTGATGAAATTAAAAAAAAAAAATTTATGTAATATGTTAAACTTTATTTTTATCCAAAAAGAAAGCAGGAAGATATAAAATGCAAGTGCAAAGTCAAATTTTTGATACCCTGCACCATAATGGGTGTAAATGCAACAAGTAAAAGCGTGCTACGTTTGGCCAGGCCAAATTTTGGGAAAACACCACCATGGAATCTGCTAAAATATGGGAGCTTTACCTGGTTATAGACCGACTTGGACCGTACTTGGCAAAGTTGTTGAGAGTCATAACATCGATTTATATGGGAACTATATCATGTTCTTGAGCGATTTGGACCGTACTTAGCTCCGTTGTTGAGAGTCAT
The DNA here is from genome assembly GCF_963082655.1 of Stomoxys calcitrans. Classification (NCBI taxonomy): domain Eukaryota; kingdom Metazoa; phylum Arthropoda; class Insecta; order Diptera; family Muscidae; genus Stomoxys; species Stomoxys calcitrans. The sequence goes on from NC_081553.1 coordinate 174,594,320, forward strand.
AACAGAATGCTATGTGCCAAATCGGACATAAATTGAGGCCTCCAGGGGCTCAACAAGTCAAATCGGGAGATCGGTTTATATGGGAGCTATGGACCGATACTTCCCAAAGTGGTTGAAAGTCATACCAGAGCACTACATGCAAAATTTCAATCAAATCGAATGAAAATTGGGGCTTTCGGAGGCTCAAGAAGTTAAATATGGAAATCGGTTTATATGGAACTATAACCAAATCTGAACCGATATGGCCCATTTAAAATCCCCACAGACCTACACCAATATTAAGTATCTGTGCAAAATTTCAAGCGGCTAGCTTTACGCGTTCTACCGCTATCGTGATTTCGACAGACGGACGGACAAACAAGGCTAGTTTGACTCAGAATGTCGAGATGGTCAAAAATATATATACCCCACGTTGGCAGTTAAAACAAAAAAAAAACTTTTAGTGATAATTGAAAGCCTAAGGTTTTCATTTTCATGTTTGGTTTTTTATATCCACCATACGATGGTGGGCTTACTAATCTAGTCACTCCGTCTATAACATATAGAGATATTGATCTGAGACCGTATAAGCTCTGTGCGTCCGTTAAAATCAAAATATCGCTCGGGCACATTTCATTAATGTAAATGAGTCAACACTGACGGAACTTTGATCTTGCGATCTGGAGGTTCACGTTACACGTACGGATAAAAGCTAGGGGATAGAAGATAGAGATAATACGGTCCGGCAGGCGTATATCCGAGCGATCACAGAATGCGCATGTAACTCTATGGAACATCGAAACAGTACATAGGATAACGAAAATCCTATGGGGAGATCCGATCGTGAGAAGACGAGGCTATTACTGAAATGGAAGATGATGAGACATTGGAGCATTTCCTTTGTCATTGTCCGGCTTTCGCGTATAACAGATACCGGCACTTAGGTGGAAACACAATACCAGACATGAACCAACTTAGGGGAGTGGTATTGAAAACAATTAAAGATTTTGTAAATAGCAAGGAATTCCTAACTTAAAATTTTCTTTTTATACCCTCCATCATAGGATGGGGGTATACCAATTTCGTCATTCTGTTTATAACTCCTCGAAATGTTCGTCTAAGACCCCATAAAGTATATAAAGGGTGTTTTTTTTAGGTTAGGATTTTCATGCATTAGTATTTGACAGATCACGTGGGATTTCAGACATGGTGTCAAAGAGAAAGATGCTCAGTATGCTTTGACATTTCATCATGAATAGACTTACTAACGAGCAACGCTTGCAAATCATTGAATTTTATTACCAAAATCAGTGTTCGGTTCGAAATGTGTTCATTCACCGTAACGTTGCGTCCAACAGCATCTTTGAAAAAATACGGTCCAATGATTCCACCAGCGTACAAACCACACCAAACAGTGCATTTTTCGGGATGCATGGGCAGTTCTTGAACGGCTTCTGGTTGCTCTTCACTCCAAATGCGGCAATTTTGCTTATTTACGTAGCCATTCAACCAGAAATGAGCCTCATCGCTGAACAAAATTTGTCGATAAAATAAAATTTGTCGATAGGGCCCATTCACTGAAAATGATTTGCAAGCGTTGCTCGTTAGTAAGTCTATTCATGATGAAATGTCAAAGCATACTGAGCATCTTTCTCTTTGACACCATGTCTGAAATCCCACGTGATCTGTCAAATACTAATGCATGAAAATCCTAACCTCAAAAAAATCACCCTTTATATTCTTGATCGTCATGACATTTTAAGTCGAACTAGCCATGTCCGTCCGTCTGTCTTTCGAAAGCACGCTAATTTTCGAAGGAGTAAAGGTAGCCGCTTGAAATTTAGCACAAATACTTCTTATAAGTGTAGGTCGGTTGGAATTGTAAATGGGCTATATCGGTCTACGTTTTGATATAGCTGTCATATAAACCGATCTGGGATCTTGAGTTCTTGAGCCGCTAGAGGGCACAATTCTTATCCGATTTGGCTGAAAATTTGCATAAGGTGTTTTGTTATGACTTCCAATAACTGTGCTGAGTATGGTTCAAATCGCTTCATAACCTGATATAGCTGCCATATAAACCGATCTGGGGTCTTGACTTCTTGAGCCTCTAGAAGACGCAATTATTATCCGTTTTGGCTGAAGTATTGCATGAGGTGTTTTATTATGACTTTCAACAACTGTGCTAAGTTGAAGTTGAAATCGGTCCATAACCTGATAGGCTGCCATATAAATCGATCTGGGGTCTTGACTTCTTGAGCCCCTAGAGGACGCAATTATTATCCGATTTGGCTGAAATTTTGCATAAGGTGTTTCTTATGACTTTCAATAACTGTGCTGAGGATAGTTCAAATTGGTTCATAACCTGATATAGCTGCCATATAAACCGATCTGGGGTCTTGACTTCTTGAGCCCCTAGAGGACGCAATTATTATCCGATTTGGCTGAAATTTTGCATGATATGTTTTGTTATGACTTTCAACAATTGTATTAAGAATGGTTCAAATCGATCCATAACCTGATATAGCTGCCATATAAACCGATATGGGATCTTGACTTATTGAGTCACTAGATGGAGCAATTGTTATCCGATTCAGCTGAAATTGTGTACAACGACTTCTCTCATGACATTTAACATACATGTCGAAAATGGCATGAATCGGTTTATAGCCTAATACAGCTCCCCTATAAACCGACCACCCTATTTTACTTCTTCAGCCCTCAAAGTGCGCAATTCTTACTAGATTTGGCTGAAATTTTACACAATGACTTCTACTATGGTCTCCAATATTCAGTTCAATTATGGTCCGAAATGAACCATATTTTGATATTGTTCCAATAACATAATTCTTTTCTTTTATGCTTTGTTTGCCTAAAAAGAGACCCGTGGCTAGAGCTTTACAAATGCGATTCATGGTGGAGGGTATATAAGACTCGGCCCGGCCGAACTTTGCACGCTTTAACTTGTTAGAGGGTTACTTTATAGTTTTTAGAGCGCACAACAAGCCGATTACAGGCTTAGGTGTATGTCCATAGTGGCATGAGGCGGATTAATATCTGCACCCTATTTTCAACCTTACCTAATCTAAGTTATAATACTCTGTACCACAGTGGTTGTGCAGGGTTTAAACACTTCTGTATGACTGTTTTAACTTCAATAGTCCTCGAAAAATGGCCATACAACCTATACTGTGGCCTTCCAAATAAACTTACAGTTATAAATGCCTGCAATAAATAGCTCACAATGTTTTATCCCACTACACCATAAAAAGGAAAAAAATGAAACAAAATAATTCCGTGTAATTCATTTCAACGTTTTTTTTTAATCCAATGTCATAATCCAATATGATGAAGCTTTTGTTGTTTTGTTGTTATTCATTATCACACTGTACCACCACACTATACCACCAATAATAAAAAACAGAAAGATTGAAATTTTCGACAGTTGATAGGCACTGAAAATGTTGGAGACAATATCACAAATTTAAATATTCGTTTTATTAACTTTTTTTTGAAAGTGTTTCACTTGACTCAGCATAAGCTTGGCATTTTTGTTCGAATTGCTATTGAAAAGCAAAATTAAATTGATTTAAAGTTCATTCATGCATTAAAAATGCCATATGAATGGAAGTTTTAGTTTGAAATTAAGAGTTATTTGAAATTTTTTATGTAAAGAAAAACAGTTATAACTGAAAGGAATTGGCACTGAAACTATGATAACTACTACCTTAGACTGCGAAAGGCTTTAAGGGGTGGCGTAGGTGTTGATGAGTACAACTAACGCACATGAAAAGCTTCAACTTGGCAAAGTTTAGTTTAATCTTGGTCTCTACTTCATTTCATTGCTCCTACACTCATAGAAAAAAGTCTGCTGAAAATAGCAAACACTGTCTGCTGACTGTTATTAATTAATTTTGCTGCTATTACAGCAGTAGTTCTGCTATTGCGACATTTGTTCTGCAATTTCAGAACAACAGGCTGAAAAAGACTGCTGATTAATTATGAAGGGAATGTTAGAAGAAACAAGTTCTTTAAATAACTTTTTCAAATAAACCAAGAAAGAGTGTGCTAAGTTCCGGGTCGAATCTTATATACCTTCCACTATGTATAGGATTGTCGAATTTTTTACGCGGTATCTCTTTTTAAGCAATCAAAGAATAATGAATAAAAACTATTATGCTATTGGTGCTATATCAAGTTATAGTCCGATTCGGACCATTAATGAATTGTAGAAGTTATTGTGAAATATTTCAGTCCATTCGGATGAGAATCCCCCTAGTCCTGACCCAAGATCGGTTTATATGGCAGACCCCTTTCAGGTTGTTAACCGAGGTTAACCAAGTTTATTGACGGCAGTCGTCTGGCCTTCACTGCCAAACCATCTGCCCTTTCATTTCCCCTTACTCCGCTATGGCCCGGCACCCAAACGATGCGGATTTTGCCATCCTCAGAGAAGGCGTTAATCTCCTTCTTACACTGTAAGACTGTTCGTGACCTCAACCATAGGAGTGGCAACAAAATGGCCCCCTGTGGAGTACCCTGTGCCACTTTCTCCCTTATATTTATGCCATGCGGCACACACTTTATCCACCTGTTCCTTAGCATATGGTTTATCCAGTCTCTAAGTACCTGCTTCACCCGGTACTGTTCTATGGATTGGATCCGTGTGTCGGTCCGCGAATTGTTAAAAGCCCCCTCGATGTTAATGCATACCGACAGTGTGTACGTTTTGGCATCGAAGGATTCTTCTATTTTATGCACAACCTCGTGCATGGCAGTCTCCACCGACCTTCCCTTGACATAGGCATGCTGTTTGTATTTGAGCACTTCGCTGGATGTCATACTCTTTACTAGAGTGTCCACAATACGTCCCATGGTTTTGAGTAGAAAGGATGTAAGGCTTATGGGTCTATAGGCCTTTGGTGTCGTATAACTTGTCTTGCCGGGCTTGGATATAAACACCACCCTTGCCTCCTGCCAAGCTTTCGGAGTATAAAAGTCCTATGCACGCTTTGATATATATAAATATACTACATGATATACTTTCTACAACTACTAAATTTCCCATAGACATTACATAAAGGAATAGGGGATACTTCTCTCATGTCAATGAGTGTAGTGCGATTAAAGTTTAAGCCTAATGATAAGCGAACTCCTTTTCTATGCCGAGTGTGAACGGTGTGCCACATAACGACACCACTTGGAAGAGAAGTTTTAACATGGGCCGTAGGCACGAAACGGGGCCTGATCCGAGTCCACTGGCTCTACAGGAGCGTGATACTTACTTACGCCTCAGTAGTTTGGTGCACTGCGATGGAGTAAAAGTATAACATGAGGATAATACAACAGATTCAGAGAACATGTTGTGTTAGCATAGGCGGGGTGATGAGAACCACGCCCACTATTACTAACAGAAAGTACGAATGAGATCATTATATAGTAGCTTTCAGTATCATTACGGGACATATTAGATTAGAAGCTCACTTATGTAGAATAGGGGCGACAAGTGATAGCAAGTGATAGCGAGTGTAGGGCAAGTGGGGAAGATGATGAGATGTTGAGCATTTCCTTTGTCATAACCCGGCTTTCGCGTCTAATAGACATCGGCACTTAGGTGGGAACATAACGTCAGACATGAACATACATAGAGGAGTGGTATAAAAAACAAATAGGGATTTTGTTAGGTTAGGTTAGATTAGATTGAAAAGCTGCTATGGACATACACCTAAGCCAATAATCGGCTAGTTGTTTGCTGCAAATATAGAGATTTTGTTAACAGCATAGAATTCCTGACTTAGATTTTCACTTTCGGGGAATACTTTTTATACCCACCACCGAAGGATGGGGGTATATTCATTTTGTCATTCCGTTTGCAACACATCGAAATATCCATTTCCGACCTTATAAAGTATATATATTCTTGATCAGCGTAAAAATCAAACACGATCTAGCCATGTCCGTCCATCTCTCCGTCTGTCTGTGAAATCACGCTACAGTCTTTAAAAATAGAGGTATTGGGCTGAAACCTTGCACAAATTCTTTTGTTGTCCATAAGCAGGTTAAGTTGGAAGATGGGCCATCTCGGACTATGGCCCCCATAGCAACCATATAGACCGATCCGCTGATTTAGGGTCTTGGGCCCATAAAAGCCAAATTTATTATTCGATTTGGCTGAAATTTGGGACAGTGAGTTATGTAAGGCCTTTCGACATCTTTCTTTAGTTTTACTTAGATCGGTCCAGATTTGGATATAGCTCCCATATAGACCGATCCTCCGATTTAGGGTCTTTGGCCCATAAAAGCTACATTTATTATCCGATTTTGCTGAAGTTTGGGACAGTGAGTTGTGTAAGGCCCTTCGACATCCCTTTTTAGTTTGGCTCAGGTCGGCCCAGATTTGGATATAGCTACCATATAGGTCGATCTCTCGATTTAAGATTTTGGGCCCATGAAAGGCGTATTTAATGTCCGGTTTAGTCGAAATTTAGGGCAGTGAGGTGTGTTAGGCACTTCGACATCCTTCTTCAATTTCACTCAGATCGGTCCAGATTTGAATATTGCTGTCATATAGACCGATCTCGCGATTTATGGTTTTGAGCCTATAAAAGGCGCATTTATTGTCCGATGTCGCCGCAATTTTGGTCAGTGAGGTGTGTTAGGCCCTTCGACATCCTTCTTCAATTTCACTCAGATCGGTCCAGATTTGAATATTACTACCATATAGACCGATTACTCGAGGCCCATTTACTGTCCGATGTTGCCGAAATTTGGGACAGAGAGTTAAGTTAAGCCCCTCCACATATTTCTGTCATTCGGTCTGGATCGATCAAGATTTGCATATAGCTGCCATATAGACCGATATCTCGATTTAAAGTCTTGGCCCCAAAAAAAGACGCATTTATAATCCGATTTAACTGAAATTTGACACATTGACTTATGTTAGGCTTTTCGACATCCATGTTGTATATGGTTCAGATCGGTTTATTTTTAGATATAGCTACTAAAAGGACCAATATTTTGCTATACACAATTGAACAATGACTTGTACTTATTATTGGGTTGCCCAAAAAGTAATTGCGGATTTTTCATATAGTCGGCGTTGACAAATTTTTTCACAGCTTGTGACTCTGTAATTGCGTTCTTTCTTCTGTCAGTTATCAGCTGTTACGTTTAGCTTGCTTTAGAAAAAAGTGTAAGAAAGTATATTTGGTTAAAGTTCATTCTAAGTTTTATTAAAAATGCATTTTCTTTCTTTTAAAAAATCCGCAATTACTTTTTGGGCAACCAATAGTATTTGGTCCAAATCGGATCATATTTCCATATAACTGCTATGTGACATAAGGTATGCAATTTTCACTGCATTTTAATGAAAGCTGGTTTACATATATACCTGAGGTGGTGTGTATCCAAAGTTCGGCCCGGCCGAACTTAACGCCTTTTTAATTTTTTTTTTTGTTTGTTTATGGTTGGGCGGGTGAACTGGATATGGAAATGGTTTTCTATTTCTAATTTGTGATAGAAATATCCCTTCCTGATCTTAGAAGAAGCGAACTATTTGATAAGAGATTTTTTTTGGTTGTTTAGAGAAAAAAATCTCTTTGTTCCCTGAAAAGTATACGATTTCAGACCAGTTTTATGGATCTTCTTCAATATTTTTTCGACGCAAATATTATTTTGATTGCATGATATTGGGCTGTCTGATATTGTTCGCAAAGTTTAGTTTGCATTATCGATGAATTAGTGGTAGATTTGATTTAGGTGCAACACGTTTTAAAAACAACGTTAACACTGCTCATTAAAACCCGATCTAAGACTCGCATCAGATGACTCAATAAACGATAAACAAATAATTTAGACATAAAATTCAGCATCCAGTGCGCTCTAGCATCTCGTCCCAACCTCTTCCTTATGCTGCTTTGCTGCTGTATCCTGCTTATTCCAGTACTCTGTTTAAATCTGAGAATCCTCTATGCTCCAGAATCTTGTTCCAGTATCTTTCTGTACAGATTGTTTATGTGTTGTTTCCGTTACAACAGTATACAACTACTTATTTTTCCGCAGCAGTTTATACCTAATAGTATTCATAGAAATAATAGCAGAGGTACCATTTTTAATGAATAAATACACCGTAGTTGCCTGGTTTCAATTTAATCCTAAGGATTTGTAAACATATAAATATCTGTCAACATATTTTTCAAGCCCTATCTGTATTCCTGTTGTTATTCTAGTAAACCTGCCCAACAACCAACTGCTTGGCTCAATCCAAAGAAACAATTAAAATTGTAGCTTCTAATATTTCAACTCAAATTACTTTAAATTATTTTAATTTGTTTTAACTTTTAAATTCATTTTAGGACCTGTTCGTGCTATATTTTACACAATTTAGCCATTGTTGCCAAAAGAATGTTAATTATATAATAATGTCAGTGCACAGAATGAAATGAAGCCAAAAGAAAAGAAGGAGTTAAACGGAAAAACGCAAAATAGCTTTACTGAAGAACTGCTTGATATGCTAATACATACTTTGTTTCATTGCATCCTCTCTGGCTGGAATATAAGGATATATAATGGAAAAAGTATGAAAACAGTGATCAAGTAAGGAATTTATATAGGAACATGAAAATTTAATGGTAGCAGCACATACAAAAAACAAGTAAAAAGGCGTTAAGTTCGGCCGGGCCGGACTTTTGATACCCACCATCTCGGGCATATATGTAAATCACCTTTCAGCAAAATTCGGTGAAAATTGCACACCTTATGTCCCAAAGCAGTTATATCGAAATATGTTCCGATTTGGACCAAATACTAATAAGTACAATAGCTATATCTAACAAGTAAAAAAGCGTTAAGTTCGGCCGGGCCGAACTTTGAATTCCCACCACCTCGGGTATATATGTAAACCACCTTCAAAATTCGGTGAAAATTTCATACCTTATGTCCCATATCAGTTTTATCAAAATAGGTTCCGATTTGGACCAAATACTAATAAGCATACTAGCTAAATCTTAAAATAAACCGATCTGAACTATATACGACACGGATGTCGAAAAGTCTAATGTAAGACTCTGTGTCAAACTTCAGTGAAATCGGATTATAAATGCGCCTTTTATGGGGCCAAGACTTTAAATAGAGATATTGCTCTACATTGCAGCTATATCCAAATCTGGACCGATTTGGGACAAGTTGCATAAAAATGTTGAAGAGCCTAATACAAAGCACTGTCCCAAATTTATGGGGCTAAGACTTTAAATCGAGATATCGGTCTATATGGCAACTACATCCAAATCTGGACCGATCTGTGCGATATTGAAGAAGTATGTCAAGGCCCTTAACCTTACTTACTGTCCCAAATTTCGGCGAGATCGGACAATAAATGAGCATTTTATGGGCCCAAAACCATAAATCAAGAAATCGGTCTATATGGCAGCTATATCCAAATCTGAACCGATCTGGACCAAATTGAAGAAAGATGTTGAAGGGGCTAACACAACTCATTGTCCCAAATTTTAGCAAAATCGGATAATAAATGTGGGTTTTATGGGCCTAACACCATAAATCGGAGGATCGGTCTATATGGCAGCTATATCCAAATATGGACCGATCTGAGCCAAATTGACGGAGGATGTCGACGGGACTAACACAACTCACTGTCCCAAATTTCAGCAAAATCGGATAGTAAATGTTGTTTTTATGGGCCAAAGACCCTAAATCGGAGGATCGGTCTATATAGCAGTTGTATCAAAATCTGGACCGATCTAAGCCAAATTGACGAAGAATGTCAAAGGGCCTAACACAACACACTATCTCAAATTTCAGCACAATCGGATAATAAATATATCAAGATATAGTCCGATATAGCCCATCTTCGAACTTAACCTGCTTATGGACAAAAAAATAATCTGTGCAAAGTTTTAGCTAAATATTTAAATTTTAAAGACTGTAGCGTGGTTTCAACAGACAGACGGACAGACGGACGGACATGGCTAGATCGTCTTAGATTTTTACGCTGATCAAGAATATATATACTCTATAGGTTCGGAATTGGATATTTCGATGTGTTTCAAACGGAATGACAAAATGAATATACCCCCATCCTTCGGTGGTGGGTATACAAAAAACAAAACTCGTCTACTCATTTACTTTACTTTAGTTGACCATTCGAGAACATTTCGTTCTATAGCCGAACGTATTTAGAATAGATTTCCAAGCGCCTCGGTCTTCTGCGCTCCTTCTCCAACCTCTGACAACCTCTTTCGAAATGTCTGTGTTATCCTTGATACAATATTCCATGTTCCAGGCAGTGTGGATTACACCCTATCTGAGCCGCTTTTTGGTAAAAAGTACTCTACCACTATTCCTGATAGAACCCATTGGAATTTCGATATCCCTGGTAACAGGGATGTACTCTATAGTTCCAGAACTGGTCAATAAGAAAAGGTTACCCGACCGTTGCAGTGTGTATCAATCGGAGATCCTTGCAATTAAGGAAGTGGTGGAATGGCTTAGATATAATGTCATTACGACGATTGGCATTAATATCTTCTCAGACAGCCAGGCAGCCATCAAATCCCTGGAGACCGTATTTCTGAACACAAAAACCGCCCGGACTGTCGCAGATCTCTCAAGGAGATGGCTGAACAGTTCAAAATTCACCTGTCCTGGGTGCCGGGCCACAGTGATATCCCAGGGAGTTATAAAGCGGATGAGCTTCAGAGACTAGGAACTACCCTACACATTCCAGGGATACTGGAATCTATGGGTATGCCTCTAGCGACATGTAAGCTACGTTTTCCGGGCTTTCTAAAGCGATCTGGATGGTTGAACGTAGGAACTAGAATGCTTCTTCCTACTTCTGTTCCTGTGGTATCACAATGACCTAAAAAAAACAACTATGTGAGTCTGATGGCAGACTGCCTCTCAAACCTAACCTAACTTTACCTATTACGACAGCCTTCTTCTCTGGAGCTTCTTCATTCATTCTGACAAGATGACCTAGACAACCCAACCGTTTTAATTCCATGCGTTTAACTACACAAAATGATACGCATGGACAATCTTACCGTATGCCTCGGAAATTTGGACTTTGAAGACAACAGACAAGAAGACAAAACAAACCTTTTAAATGTTGCTAGACCGCCGAATATTGCGAATTCAGCCCATACAGGTCGTGGCTGAAAGAACGCCTTTAGTCTCCACTAACGCAAATTGATCCACACATTTTACGAAGGATTTTTTTTCTCAAACACTCCAAGTACTCCCTCGTCCTCTTTCACAAACACCCATGCTTTGGAGCCATACAACGGCACTGTTAGTCTCAGTGTCTTGTGAATAATATAATTTTCGTCTGTCGAGAGGTGGTTGTGCTCCTCAGCTGTTGGCTCAATCTTTAGAAGAATCTTTTAGCCAATATTATCATTTATTTTAAAACTGGTGTCATTCTTTTCAAACACGGCCGTCCCGAGATAGAAGAAGTTGCTGACTATCTCAAAGTTGCAGTTACCAACGTCATCCGTTTTCTTTATCTGCTATGGTGGACGGGATTTTGTGGGGGTTGATACCATTCATATTGTCTAATCTCCATTTACTGCCAGACCTACTTTTGTTGATAATTTTGCGATATTTTCAAAGGCTGCCGACCGACTTATAAGATCGATGTCGTCGACATATGCGAGTAGCATATATTTTCTTATGAGTAGTGTGCCATGCCTATTCACACTTGCATCTCGTGTAATCTTCTCACAGCAGGATATAAATCACACGATTGGATGTCTCTCTATCTGAAACCTCGTGTGGTATTGAACGGTTTTGAGAAGTACTTTCCTATTTTAACAAGTGAGGGTGCATGCGACATCCTTCAAAGCCGTATCAGTTTTGCAGGGACACCAAACTCTGACATGGTTTGAAATAACTTTGTAAGTATAGGATGTAGGTGGCTTTGTAATAAATGAAAAGATGGTAGTGTTGATTTGACTTCTCTCGTCTTTTCCAGGATTTGGTGCACAGCAAACATCTTATCTATGGTTGATTTTTCAAGTCTAAAGTCGCATAAATAGGGCCTAATTATCTCATTGATTTTGGATCTTTCATACAGTACGCTCAATAGTATCTTGCATGCGCCCGTTCTGTCTTATCCCCTTTCTGATGTTCGGGACATAATGTGATGAGTTTCCAATGATCGACTATACATTCTTCTAGCCAGTTTGCGCAGACGAGCTCCTTATCACAGTGTCACATACGGTCTTAAAAAGTTCAGTGGGCAACCCATCGGCTCCTGCTGCCTGACTGTTTTTCAACCCGGTTGCTGCTAGTGGACCTCGTTCTCCCTAGATGGTATACATTCCATAGCATCACCAGGGGTTGGTTCTGTGGTATATTCATGGCCACCATCAGCGGATACCAGCAGCTGGGAATTGTTCTTTCCATATATTTAGCACACTATCTATATCAGTAACCAGTTTTCCTTCCTTGTCTCTGCAGGAACATGTGCCTGTACCAAAACCATCGGCTTTGTGTTTAATTCCTTGGTAAAATTTGTGGACTTCATTGTGGCTCCTGAACATTTCGATACATTCACACTCACATCTTTCCATTACCTTCCTCTTCTTGCGGAAGAGACGTTTCTCCTATCTCTTTTTATCTTTCGATACTTCATCTTCGCCTGGCGCGTCGCTACTGACTGTAAAGTTGCCCTGTATGCCGCATTCTTGGCTTCAGTAGCTTTTTGGCACTCCTGGTCGTACCATGGGTTTCTTGGGCGAGGCAGTTGGTACCCAAATACGGACGTTGTGGCTCTTTCCATGGAGTGGAAAGAGAGAAAGGAAGTGCTTTCTTAAACAATTGGGTCAGCCGAGTGAATTATGCCGTTGCCACCTATTGTGTTTGCAGCTTTTCGAGGTCCAGCTTCCAGCAGTGTCAAAATGACGTTTCTGGCAAGCTAATGATCCGAATCAATATTCGCTCCTAGGATCGATCGTACATCTAAAACGCCAGTTCGATGCCTCCCTGGTATCTATCACAACATGATAAATTAAGCTTCTCGTGTTTTGATCGGCTGACAGCCATATTGGCTAGTGAATCCTTGGATATTGGAATCTGGTGCTCGCACATTTTGATCGGGTAACAGCCATGATTGGGCCAAAAATATTTTGCTTCCCTATTTTCAAGTTAAAATCTCCCAGAACATTTTTAATATCATGGGCGGGACAGCGGTCGTACTCTCTTTCAAGGCGGTTGTAAGAAATATCCTTGGTCTGTTCGTACATCGGCGCAAATAAGGCTGATGTTGAATAATTTGGCATTTATGTGGATTGCGGCTAGCCTACCATGCGCCGGAGTAAACCAAGGAGTTTCAGTCTCCGACTAACCAAAAATCCATAGCCAGATTCATGCTTCGTTTCATGGCAGCTATAATATGAGATGTCACCTCTCGGTGTTTTTGTGGAGCCTTTCCCGAGCCATAGCACTTTCTGTATGGCACTAATATCCACCAGTATACTGCACACTATATTTAAAGAGTTCGCACATTCCATGTGCAGATACGCAAGTCATGGCCCTTAAAACATTTGCTGGGATTGTCAACATAGGGGGATCCAATTTCAATTCTTCTTCGTTTTTATACCCACCACCATAGGATGGGGTTGTACTAATCTAGTCATTCCGTTTGTAACACCTCTAAATATTGATCTAGGATCCCATAAAGTATATATATTCTTCATCGTCTCGACACTCTAAGTCGAACTAATCAGTCCGTACGTCTGTCTGTCTGTCGAAATCACGATAGCGATCGAACGCGAGAGCTAGCCGGTCTCGACACTCCGAGTCGAACTAGTCAGTCCGTACGTCCGTCTGCCTGTCGAAATCACGATAACGATCGAACGCGAGAGCTAGCCGGTTTTTTGCACAATTCCTTTTTATTGATGTAGGTCGTTGGGGATTGCAAATATGGGCCATATCGGTTCAGATTTGGATATAGCTCCCATACAATCCGATCTCCCGATTTGACTTCCTGAGACCATGGACGCCCCAATTTTTGTCCTATTTAGCTAAAATTTTGCACGTAATGTTCTGTTATGATTTCCAACAATTGTTCTAAGTACGGTTCAAATCCGTCAAGGACCTAATACAGCTCCCCTATAAACCGATATCCCGATTTGACTTTTTGGAGCCTTACAAACTGTCATTTGTTCCGATATGGCTGAAATTTTGTACATGGTGTTCTGTTAAAACGTCCAACAACTGCTTTAAGTACTGTCCATTTCGGTCAGGAACCCGATATAGCTCCCATATAAGCCGATCACCCGATTTGACTTCTTTTGCCCTTGGAAGCCTCAATTTCCATCCGATTTGCCTGAAATTTTACGTATAGGGTTCTTTTATGACTTCCAATAACTGTGCCAATTACGACTCAAATTGGTATATAACCTGATATAGCTCCCATATAAACCGATCTCCCGATTTAACTTCCTGAGCCCCTGGAAGCCTCAATGTTCATCCAACTTGGCCGCAATGTTTTTCCGATTTGTCTGAAATTTTGCACATGGTGTTCTGTTATGACTCCCAACAACTGCAAGTACGGTCCCAATCGGTCTATAACCAGATGGGTTCCTATATTGGAAGCCGGCTCCCATGTCGGCTCCCAAGATTCGGCCCGGCCGAACTTGCCACGCTTTTACTTGTTTCAAAGTAATTTCTTCAAGTTTTCGCACTAATGGGCTACTAACCTGAAGCCTCAACCCATTTTTATACCCTCCATCAAAGGATGGGGGTATACTAATTTCGTCATTCTGTTTGTAACTCTTCGAAATATTCCTCTAATAACCCATAAAGTACATATATTCTTGATCGTCATGACATTTTAAGTCGATCTAGCCATGTCCGTCCGTCTGTCTGTCGAAAGCACGCTAACTTTCGAAGAAGTAAAGCAAGCCGCTTGAAATTTTGCGCAAATACTACCTATAAGTGTAGGTCGGTTGGGATTGCAAATGGGCCATATCGGCCCTTGCTTTGTTAAACCGGTCTTGAATATTGACTTCTTGAGCCACTAGAAGGCCCAATTCATATCCGATTTGGCTGAAATTTAGTAAGAAGTGTTTTGTTAAACCTTTCAACAATTGTGCCAAATATGGTTTTAATTGGTCCATAACCTGATATAGCTGCCATATGAACCGATCTTGAATCTAGACTTCTTGATCCACTAGAGGGCACAATTCTTATCCGATTTGGAATGAATTTTGCATGACGTGTTTTGTTATGACTTCCAACTACTATGCTTAGTATGGTTCACATCGGTCCATAACCGGATATTGGTCCCCATTTGGACCATAACTTGATATAAAGCCAATAGCATAGCAATTCTTTTCTTTTAGCCTTTGTTTGCCTATAAAGATACCGAAAAAAGAACTCGACAAACACGATCCATGGTGGAGGTTATATATGATTCGGCCCGGTCGAACTTAGCACGCTTTTACTTGTTTTATCATTATACTGGTGAAGTCGTGGCACATTTTAGCTCATTACCTTTAACGGATGTTGAAGGTAGCTATCCACGTAACACCGAGAAGGTGTTTTTGTCTACAGTTGAGATGAAGGAATATCAAGCCTATATTTCGCCAAGTTAAAATCAATCAGAACCGTTGCTTGGTTTCCAACATCTACAAGCCACCCACCCGTCTACTCCATAATATTCAAACATTAACCAACGTAAAGTAACTTTTAAGACCAAATGGCAACACTTACCAAAATAGTTCCCATGAACAACTTGATAGTATACGAATGCGTCAGTGGCTTTAATTGAGCGATTTTAATTTAAGCATTTAACTTTAATTATCTTTAGAGGTTAATTTAGTGGGTAAAGTGTCTTTGGGGTTACCATTTCAAATGGTGTTGTTATTGCTTTTATCCTTCTTGAATATGCGGTGCGGTTTCTCTTAATTTTCTTAAGTTTAAAATAATCACATTTGTGTAAATGAAAGTTTTAACACAGTCAGTATGTTGGGAGAGAAGAAGCTGAAGGTGAACACATGACGATTATTTGAATGAATGTTTAAAGACGAATCATTTGCGTCAATTCGATGCTGTCAGACATTCAATTGAAAGGTTCAAGCAATATTCAAACAACTAAAAAGGCGTTAAGTTCGGCCGGGCCGAACATTGGATACCCACCACCTCGGGTATATATGTAAATCATCTTTCGTCAAAATTCGGTGAAAAATGCTTACCTTACGCCCCATAGCAGCTATATCGAAATACGGCCTGGCCGAACTTAACGCCTTTTTACTTGTTCTACAATATTTGAAAGAGTCATTTAAAGAACTTGACAAATGCGATCCATGGTGGAGGGTATAAAAGATTCGGCCCGGCCGAACTTAGCGCGCTTTTACTTTTTTCTAGTTTTTTCGATACTCTCCCACTGTGCGACGCCTTAACCCACCTTTGTCATATCTTATGAGGAATTCGTGGCACATATTAGCTTAATACCTTTGATGTATGTAAACAATAATTACGCCTGGTGATACTAAAGGGAGTTTAGTGAACAAGGCTCAGATCAGGACAATATTTGACGCTGTTATGTAGAAATTAATTATTTTCGAAAGGAAGTTTGAAAATTATGCTCCCAGAAAGTACAGTTGAGAGATTGATCAATATAGGGGTTATGCACTTTGTAAAGATTTAGGAGTGGCCACATTATCCTGTAAAGTACCACAATTTTACATATTTGATCTCTCTTCTCTATGTTATATTTATTTTAATATACTCGTGGGTCTTAACAAACCTCAAATCCAAATGTATTATACACCTACTTTAAAAGAAAAATGACGCTTGAAGACAAAATCTCCTTATTTCAACAACAAAATTTGTTGTTATATATGAGTGGATTTTCATATTGGAACACTGATGGTTAGCTGTAATTTGAAGACATTATCACAAAGACCCATAATTCTAAATGATAAAAAAAAGCACCTAAACACTCAAACGTTTAGATATTAGATATAATTTGCTAGTCATAAATCCTTACTCATGGTACAACCCAAACAAGAGTAAAACATTTCATTGTTGTCCCAGTGAAAAAGAAAAAGTGAATCCCATACATAACCCAACAAAAAAGAAGAATAACAACAAGAATAATCACAGATGAAACAAAATGAACTGAAAACGGCTAAATTTATTCATAAATTATGCTCCCCACTCTCTACACTCAAAGTCATATTAATTTAAACCTTTTGTTGTACATATACATCCCGTTTTGAATCGTTTATAACAAAACGCGAAAAACCCCAGGAATGGAATGTGGGTGTTGCTGAAGAACAAAAAAAAAACACAGAATTTCACAAAAGCAATGAAAATCATTCGCAATGACTCCCATATTAACACGCCTCATGAAAATTCCTCCAAAGTGGAAAAGTTTGGCTTTTCATTGCAAAAAACTCACACTCTTGTAGAACTCATTGCGAGCTTTCCCCATTCACAGATATCGCTATGCACAACAGGAAAGGCTAAATCTTGTTAAGTATGAATGTGGATTTTCATAAACACTCAAAAAAATGTGCATAGATGGTAAGGGTTTTGCACGCACATTACATTTAGAAACATACGAGATACATACGTTCGACCGATCCAAACTTTATTTACCCATCACCTCAAAAATATATATTGGCCACATTTCGACAAAATCAAATGAAAATTAATTATGGTCTGATCTAGGCCAAACCCAGCATGACCATCAACTCACTGTTCCAAATTCAACGGAATCGGACAAAAAATAAGCCATTTATGGGTGAAATATCGTTTATCGAGAGATCGGCGTATATGGCTGTTGTATCCACATATTGTCCAATCTGAACCAATCTTTGCACTGACGTCAAAAGGCCTAGAACAGCTGTCAGTGTTGAATTTCAGCGAAATCGAGTAATAAATGCGGCTTCAATGGGCCTTAGACCTTACATTGGGAGATTGGTCTACAAGGGGGCTATATCAAGATATTGTCCCTCTGAACCATATTCGATGCAGATTTTAAAGGTCCTAAGATAACTCACTATGCCAAATTTCAGCTAAATCGGGTAGTTATGCAGCTTCTATGGAACGTAGACCTTAAATCGGGAGATCGGTCTATATGGGAGCTATATCAAGATATAAGCCATATTCGATACGAATATTAAGGATACAAAAACAATTGACGGTGTTAAGTTTCAGCGCAATTGGGTAATAAATACGCTTTAAGACCTTTAATCTGGGGAACGAACGATGACAGCTATATCCAAACATTGACCGACCTGAACCATATTCCTCACAAATGTTCAAGGACCTAACAAAATTCTCTTTGCCTAATTTCAACGAAATCAGACAATAAATGCGGCATCTTTGGGCCGAAGACCATTTATCTGGAGATCGGTCTATATGATGAGCTATATCGGACAATATCTTGATAAAGCCCCCATATAGACCGATCCGCTGATTTAGGGTCTTAGGCCCATAAAAGCCACATTTATTATCCGATTTTGATGAAATTTGGGACAGTGAGTTGTGTTAGACCCCTCGCCATCCTTCGTCAATTTGGCGCAGATCGGTCTAGATTTGGATATAGCTGCCATATAGACTGATCCTCATATTTAGGGTCTTAGGCACATAAAAGCCACATTTATTATCCGATTTTGCTGAAATTTAGGACAGTAAGTTGTGTTGGCCCTTTGAGATCATTCTTCAATTTGGCCCAGATCGTTCCAGATTTGGCTATAGCTGCGATATAGTCCGATCTCTCGATTTAAGGTCTAGGGCCCATAAAAGTCGCATTTATTGTCCGATGTCACCAAAATTTGGGACAGTGAGTTGTGTTAGGCTCCTCGACAACTTTCTGCATTTTTGCCCAGATCGGTCCAGATTTGGATATAGCTGCCATATAGACCGATATCTCGATTTAATGTCTTGCGCCCATAAAAGGCGCATTTAATGTCTTATTTCGCCGAAATATGGGACAGTGAGTTGCATTAGGCTCTTCGCCATTTTTCTGCAATTTGGCACTGATCGGTCCAGATTTGGATATAACTGCCATATAAACCAATCGCTCAATTTAAGGTTTTCGGCCCATAAAAGGGGCATTTAATTTCCGATTTCTCCGAAATTTGGGACAGTGAGTTGAGTTATGACCGTCGAAATATTTCTGCAATTTTTTCTAAATCGATCAAGATTTACATATATCTGCCATATAGACCGATCTCTCGATTTAAGGTTTTGGGCCCATAAAAGGGGCATTTCTCTGAAATATGGGACAGTGAGTTGTGTTAAGTCCTTCGGCATCCTTCTTCAATTTGGCCCAGATAGGTTCAGATTTCGATATAGCTGATCTCTCGATTTAAGGTCTAGGGCCCATAAAAGTCGCATTTATTGTCCGATGTCACCGAAATTTGGGACAGTGAGTTGTGTTAGGCTCCTCGACAACTTTCTGCATTTTTGCCCAGATCGGTCCAGATTTGGATATAGTTGCCATATAGACTGATCTCCCGATTTAAGGTTTTGGGCCCATAAAATGCGCATATGGTTCAGATTGGTCTATATTTGGATATGGCTATCAAAAAGACCATTATTTTGTTCTGCAAAATTAAACAATGGCACATACTTATTAGACCACTCAATATCCGTGTCGAATTTCTTCCAAATCGAACCATATTTCTATAAAGCTTCTATGGTGGCATAGATTAGGCATTTTTCACCGGATTATGACGAAAGGTGGTTTTCATATATACTCGAGGCGGCGAGTACCCAAAGTTCGGCCCGGCCGAACTTAACGCCTTTTTACTTGTTGTAGAATATTTTGATGTGCTAGGAGTCCAATTTGAAGAAGATTTTAACTCTATTCCAAAAAGGGACCGTAAAATAATTTTTATATTGAAAAATAAAAAATAATCCAAAAAAAAAAACAAGTAAGAAGGCGTTAAGTTCGGCCGGGCCGTACTTTGGATACCCACCACCTCGGGTATATATATAAACCACCTTTCATCACAATTCGGTGAAAATTTCATACCTTATACTCATATACCTCATACCGATCCGAACTATATACGACACGATGTCGAAAAGCCTAACATAAGTCACTGTGTCAAATTTCAGTGAAATCGGATTATAAATGCGCCTTTTATGGGGCCAAGACTTTAAATCGAGATATCGGTCTACATGGCAGCTATATCCAAATCTGGACCGATTTGGGCCAAGTTGCATAAACATGTCGAAAAGCCTAACACAAAGCACTGTCCCAAATTTCGGCGAAATGGGACAATAAATGCCTCTTTTATGGGCCCTAAACCTTAAATCGAGAGATCGGTCTATATAGCAGCTATATGCAAATCTGGACCGATCTGGGCAAAATTGAAGTAGGACGTCGAAGAGTGTAACCAAACTCACTGTGTCAAATTTCAGCGACATCGGCCAATAAATGCGTCTTTTATCGCCCCAAAACCTAAAACCTAGATATCGGTCTATATGGCAGCTATATCCAAATCTGGACCGATCTGTGCGATATTGCAGAAGTATGTCAAGGGGCTTAACTTAACTCACTGTTCCAAATTTCGGCGACATCAGACAATAAATGAGCATTTTATGGGCCCAAAACCATAAATCAAGAAATCGGTCTATATTGCAGCTATATCTAAATCTGAACCGATCTGGACGAAATTGAAGAAATATGTCAAAGAGCCTAACACAACTCACTGTCCCAAACTTCAGCAAAATCGGAAAATGAATGTGGCTTTTATGGGCCTAAGACCCTAAATTGGAGGATCGATCTATATGGCAGCTATATCCAAATCTGAATCGATTTGAGCCAAATTAACGAAGGATGTCGATGGGCTTTACACAATTCACTGTCACGAATTTCATCAAAATCGGATAATAAATGTGGCTTTTGTGGGCCTAAGACCCTTAACCGGAGGATCGGTCTATATGACAGCTATATCCAAATCTGAGCCGATCTGGACCAATTTAACGAAGGAAGTCGAAGGGCCTAAGACAACTCACTGTCCCAAATTTCAGCGAAATCGGATAATAAATGTGGCTTTTATGGGCCTAAGACCCTAAATCGGAGGATCGGTCTATATGGCAGCTATATCCAAATCTGGACCGATCTGAGCCAGACCCTAAATCGGCGGATTGGTCTATATGGGGGCTATATCAAGATATAGTCCGATATAGCCCATCTTCGAACTTAACCTGCATATGGACAAAAAAAGAATCTGTGCAAAATTTCAGCTCAATATCTGTATTTTTAAAGACTGTAGCGTGAGTTCAACAGACA